>NW_015173163.1:50328-69781 GCF_001447785.1 Gekko japonicus
TATTATTTGACAATACCATCATACAACAGACATCCACCAGTTTCCCCTATTATATGCTTGTAAATTATATGAAACATACACTCAAATATGCAAGGGAAACTGAACTCAGTAACACTGTAAGCTAGTGTGAAGAATCTGGAATACTGCAGTGAAAAAATCAAGAGAATATCTTGTTGAGTACACGAGGAACTGCAAGTTAAAACACTTGTGAAAGTAGCTGCAACTGCAGAGTTCAGCAAGTGTTATGACTACCTTTGATGACGTCACGTCCAAGTGTTCAGGCTTTCCATCTATAGGGGGTGGTGCCACTGCTCACACAGCATCACCTGCCTACCTGCTGCACAAGAGGCAAGGGGAGGAGAAGAAGCCCGAACACCGGCTTATCCTGGACTTATGCACCTGCTGATTGCACCTCTGGTGGAGCAGAAGAGTGTGGTGCAAGATATCTCCTCCATAACCATCCTACAGGGGGAAGAGGAGTCCAGCATCGGCTCCAATGACTGGCTGGCCCTCTCCCAAATGCTGCATGTCCTCAAGCCCTTCCAGGACACCACTGATATCCTCTGAGCCCATACGGCCAGCCTGCGGCAAGTTATCCCTCTGATTCAGAGGCTGGTTCAGGCTCTGGTCTGCCTTTCTGTCCTTCGGAACCTGCCTTTGGGGACCTGGGGGGGGTCTGCGAGCATAGGGGAAAGCTTGCCTTGTGTCCAGTGTCTGACGGGGGGGGGAGTCTGCCCAAGGTGAAGTTTCCCTGTGACTTTGGTGTCACTGGCTTGTTATTAAGCCATTCCATAGAGTCCTGTAACTGCAGCTGTCATTTCCAGAGAGAGCCCTGGGGAGACCTTTCCTTGGGTGTTCACAATCAGGAGGGGTGGGAAGGTATAAATGTGGGTCCTTTTGAGGATTTCCCATGTAAATACCCACTGCTTGGTTGAGGAGGAGGAGGAGATTGGAATTATACCCCGCCCTTCACTACCGGAAGGAGTCTCAGAGCAGCTTACAATCTCCTCTCCTTTCCCCTCCCCACAACAGACACCCCGTGAGGTAGGTGGGGCTGAGAGAGCTCTCCCGAGGACTTCTCAAGAGAACAGCTCTGGAACAGCTTGTGACTGACCCAAGGTCACACCAGCAGCTGAATGTGGAGGAGTGGGGAATCAATCCAGGTTCTCCCAGGTTATTTATTTATTTACTATTTATTTATTGTTAGATTTCTTAACTGCCCTTCCCTGCTTGCACAAGGCTCAGGGCGGTATATAATTAACTCAGTGCATCCTAAAGTCAATTAAAACTATTAAGGTCAGTATTAAACACATTCAAAACATCTGGATATTGAAAGGCATTTTAAAGCAAGGTGGCAGTGCAAGCATTCAGTCATGGGGGGAGGGAAGGGTGCCAGGCAGATGTCAGGAGCCGTCATCGGCCCCAACCAAAGGCCTGGCGGAACATCACTGCCTTACAGGCCCTGTGAAACTTTGATAAGTCAGACGGGGCACAGATGTCATTCGGCAGAGAGCTCCTGCAGGCTGGGGCCAGGGCGGAAAAGTTTAGATCAGAGTCCGCGCTCCTCACCACGACACCAAACTGGCTCTCCAGCCAGCAGCCAAGAAACCAAGCTAATAGTTCTGCGGTCTCCATTTCTCGCCTGCCCCAATGAATATTATAAAATCAGTGGAAAGGGGGAGAATGCAAAGACCTGTGTATGAGGGAAGACTCCATAGAGAAGGGTGACATTGACGCTAAAACATCCACCTGCGAAGCTGATGCCAGTATCTACACCACCAAAGCTTGAAGGCATGGGTGGTCTTAGCCATGGAGCTTGACGGGCAGCTGTCCCAGGGTCTGGGCTGGAGGGAGGCTGGCTGCCTGTAGCCACACCCCCAAAGGAGGGGGAAAGAAGAGCTGGAATGGAGCACCAGAGGACCTTATTTTTCAAGTGCCCAGGATGATTGTTAGCACTCCAATGTTCCCTCAAAGCCGTGGAGTCCTGTGAGCAAAAATTCTACTTTGTGAGCTACTGGCATTAAAGTTGTGAGCAAGCGATTCGGCTACTACATAAATCAGTTTGCTCTGGAGCCCTCCTTCCTGAGCTGAGACAAAAATGTGTGAGCTGGAGGCTAAAAAACGGTGAGCTAGCTCACACTAACTCAGCTTAGAGGGAACACTGGCTGGGACCACGGTGTGTGGGGGGAGGTGCTTCAGTCTTCCCTGCTGTGCTATTTCCCTCAATTAATATGGTCCAGGGGAGAGATTAGCCAGTTTGGTGTAGTGGTTAAAAGCACGGACTCTAATCTGGGGGAACCGGGTTTGATTTCCCCACTCCTCCACTTGCAGCTGCTGGATGACCTTGGGTCAGTTACAAGTTCTCTCAGAGCTGTTCTCTCGAGGGCAGTTCTCAAAAGAGCTCTCTCAGCCCCACCCTGCCTCACAGGGTGTCTGTTGTGGGGAGGGGAATGCAAAGGGATTGTAAACCACTCCAAGACTCCTTCGGATCGTGGAGGGCAGGGTATGAATCCAATCTCTTCTTCTTATGTAGGCCATCAGTACATGCACAGCCCCGCACTGGGGCAAATAGCACTCTCCCATGCTATTTCAGGTTGGAAAACATTGTGGGGCAGAGTCTTTCCTCCCCATGTCACAGTTGAAGGGCCCCCAAACATTTGAAAAATGAGTTGCTCTGCTCCTGCTGTTTGCCTGCCTGGATCAGAGTCAGGTCAAGGCAGACTTACAAAATTGTAAAGTGTTGTTCCGGCTTTGGGCTTGGATTTCGTTGCATTCGCTTGAGGGATGATACAAACTGCTTAAACCAGCGGACATGGAAAGGGACATGGAACATTTGCTGGACGATGAGATACTGCTGGCAGGAACTTATAGCTGAGAATGTTATCACCTGCAAGACGGTCCATTGACGTCTGTGCTGTTTTGCTTCCAATTTCTAACCATGGCAATGGGTAATTTACCCTGTTTTAGCAAGACCCTTCCCCCCCCATTTTTATTTGATACACATGTTTATCCCCCACGACTAAACAACAAGAACTTGTGGGCTCTCAATGAAATTGCTGAGCAGCAGGTTAGAACAGATAAAAGGAAGCACTTCTTCACCCAAAGAGTGATCCACACATGGAATTCACTGCCACAGGAGGTGGTGGCGGCTACAAGCATGGTCAGCTTCAAGAGGGAATTAGATAAGCATATGGAGCAGAGGTCCATCAGTGGCTATTAGTCACAAGGTATAAATAGGAACTCTCGGGCTGGGGCAAGTGATGCTCTGTATTCTTGGTGCTTGGAGGAGGGGGGTCAACAGTAGGAGGGCTTCTAGTGTCCTGGCCCCACTGATGGACCTCCTGATGGCACCTGGTATTTTTGGCCAGTGTGTGACACAGAGTGTTGGACTGGATGGGCCATTGGCCTGATCCAACACTGGCTTCTCTTATGTTCTTAACAGAATTTATTCTGGTCCAGTATCGACTGCTTTTATGCCTCGAGCTGTCAGCACCCCATTGGAGTCTGGAGATCTCCCAGTATTACAAACAATCTCCAGTGGACAGTGGACTCTATGGCACTGTACCCTGATGAGGTCTCTCCCCTCCCCAAACCTAGTCCTCCCCAGGCTCCACCCCTCCAAATCTCCAGGTATTTCCCAACCTATTCCCCCTCCCCTGGCTGACAGCACAGAGGCTAAGTGGGAAAAGAAACAAAGATCAGAAGCCTTTGGAAAGGGAAAAGAGGGACATGTCGAATTCCAGGTGAGTGGGGGAATCAGTTTGGGGGGGTTAATGTTACACATTTATTATGAGATTTGGGACAGTTGGATGCCCTCTATTTAACAGAGTTGCTTTGTATTATACCCAGCCTTCCATAAAACCCGGGTGATGCCCTCTAGATAACAAAAAGAGACTTCATTTCGGAAAGAAGCTTTTAAAAATTATTTTTGCAGACGTACGATGTCCGATAATCATCCACTTTCTAGGGAGCATTCTCCACCGCCCAGGATAGTTTCCAGGGAGTAATCTCCACTGTACAGGTTAGCCCGACTGAAAAGCAGATTGAGTGAAAATTTGATCCGGCTGCAGTCGAACCTGTGGGGAACCGTTTCCTGATTCCTAATTCGAAAGGAATGGTGTGAGGTGTGCGTGGTGTGCATCACGGGGAGGGGGGAAATGTGATTTCACTATCTTTTCATTTGCACCAATCTCCTCCCCTCATTTTATAATTGTTGACCCTTATCAGAAGCTAGAGGGGATAAGGCTGAGGAGTACAGTCAACCCCTGGCATCTCCAGTTTAAAAGGAGGAGGAGGAGATTGGATTTTTGCCCCACCGTTCTCTACCCGAAGGAGTCTCAGAGCAGCTTACAGTCCCTTTCCCCTTCCCTTCCCCACACCTACCCTGTGAGGTAGGTGGGGCTGAGAGAGCTCTCTCGAGAACTGCTCATGAGAGAACAGCTTTGAAAGGACTTGTGACTGACCCACGGTCACACCAGCAGCTGCATGGGGAGAAGTGGGGAATCCAACCCGCTTCTCCCAGATTAGAGTCCACACTCCTCACCACTACACCAAACTGGCAGTTGACAAAACTGACTTTGATAAACCAGTAGTGTGACACTGTACAAGGCAGTTCTGTGGGGCTCTTGCTAAGAGGAGAGGCCGTGGCTCAGTGGCGGAGCATCCACTTTGCATGCTGAAGGTCCCCAGTTCAATTCCTGGCATCTCCAGATTCAGGTTCAGGTATAAGGTGATGTGAAAGACCCCGGGGGAGCTCCTGCATTTCAAAGCCGGCAATACTGCTCATGATAGACAGAGGGTGTGACTCAATCTAAAGCAGTTTTTCATGTGTTTTCAAGTGACTTGTGTTTCAGTCCCAATGGGGAGAAAGGGAACTGGAGTTAATTGCAACTCACACATCGCTTTGATTCCAGGATGATGTTAAAGCTCAATCTTATACATATTTATTCAGAAGTCAGGCTAACCTGTACAGTGGAGATGACTCCCTGGAAAGTGGATGATTACAGGACATTGTACAACTGCAAAAATTATTTTTAAAAGCCACACCAGTTTGGGCACAAAAGTGGAATAAAATGTTGCAGCAGAACAGAATGACGGAATCAGCCACCTTAGGGGCATAATGGAGGAGGAGGAGGAGACTGGATTTATACCTCACCCTTCACTACCCAAAGGAGTCTCAGAGCGGCTTACAATCTCCTTTCCCTTCCCCTCCCCACAACAGACACCCTGTGAGGTAGGTGGGGCTGAGCGAGCTCTGAGAGAACTGCTCTTGAGAGAACAGCTCAGAAAGAACTTGTAACTGACCCAAGGTCACACCAGTGGCTGCATGTGGAGGAGTGGGGAATCAAACCCGGTTCTCCCAGATTAGAGTCCACACTCCTAACCACTACACCAAACTGGCTCTGAAGAACTTCCTCCTGCCATCGGTCAGCCCTCACTGGTTTATTATTATTATTTATTATTTGTTTAATTTGTATCCCTCCCTCTCCACCGTAGCAGGCTCAGGGTGGCTTACAGAAAATATATATATATATGTATATATGTATGTATATTTTAAACAACAAGATATGTTAAAATGCAGAAAATTGAATTAAAACCACAACATATAAAATTTTAAATGTTAAGGACCATAGGTAAAGGTAAAGGTTTCCCTTGCTCGAAAGCCAGTCGAATCTGACTCTATGGTTGCGGTGCTCTTCTCCGTTTCCAAGCCAAAGAGCCAGCGCTGTCCGAAGACGTTTCCGTGGTCATGTGGCCGGCATGACTAAACACCGAGGCGCACGGAACACTGTTACCTTCCCACCGAAGGGGTACCTATTTATCTACTTGCAGGGATATTGAATCCCTTTTGTGCCAACATTTTTATCAGCGGCAAAGTTGGTTGGATCCTACCCGATATTCCGAGATATGCATAGAAACAAATTGGTAGCCCCAAACTCTAATCAAACCAGAGTAAAAGACGCCTGCTCCTTGGGAGGAAAGCGATGGCGAACCTAAATAGCATGATAAAAAGTAGAGACATCACCCTGCCAACAAAAGTCCGCATGGTCAAAGCAATGGTATTCCCAGTAGTCATGTATGGCTGCGAGAGTTGGACTATAAGGAAGGCCGAGCGCCGAAGAATAGATTCTTTTGAACTATGGTGCTGGAGAAGACTCTTGAGAGTCCCTTGGACTGCAAAAAGATCAAATCAGTCAATCCTAAAAGAAATCAACCCTGACTGTTCCCTGGAAGGCCAGATAATGAAACTGAAGCTCAAATACTTTGGCCACCAAATGAGAAGGGAGCACTCCCTGGAGAAGACCCTGATGCTGGGAAAGATTGAAGGTCAAAGAAGACGGGGACGGCAAAGGATGAGATGGTTAGACAGTGTCATCGATGCAACGAACATGAAATTGAGCCAACTTCAGAGGACGGCAGAAGACAGGAGGGCCTGGCGGGAGATGATCCATGGGGTCGCGAAGAGTCGGACTCGACTGGGCGACTGAACAACAACAACAAAAAATAATAACAATTAAAACTTAGGAAAAACCGCCCAGATGCATCCTCATAATTTTTCCTTCTTGGTCTCTGTCTCTTTCCAGTTTTACAATGCCATCAGTGGAATATTTAAGCTACAAAGGAGTCCCATTCCCCCACGTGGCTGTTACGGAGGAATCTCTTGATCAAATGGAAAATGAATTCCGGTTTCTGAATGATGATGTAGCTATTGTCACTTACCCCAAATCAGGTAGGAACAAAAGTGAATGGAATGGTAATTGCTTGTGATGCTCACGTAGCGAAAGGCAATCACTGTCTACTGAAGTTGCATTTATAAAGTTACTGGGTGAGGAACAGCAGTGCTAACTGTTGACCTTTTCATGAAATAATGTTAGGATTTGTTTACTTGTGCCATGGGCTTCTCTGGACTTGTTAATGATTGCAAAATTACCTCTGATGGGCAGAGTTCACATTTCCCTAGTGAAATTACTCCAAGAAGGGTATCAGGAAAGCATGCCTGAAACTCCATGGAATAATTGTTGTCACATTCACTGGGTGTAATTTATGAATGTCTTGATATATGCATTTTATAAGACCTGCATATTGGGCTGGATCGGGACACAACTGGCAAACTCAGTGGTTTTCCCCTTTCCACTGCAGAACCCATCCCCCCCCCACATCATTCATCAGGGTTCCTATCCCCCCAGGAGCCAATATTTCAGTTTGGTGTGGCTGTTAGGAGCACGGACTCTAATCTGGGAGAGCCAGGTTGGATTCCCCACACCTCCACATGCAGCAGCTGGTGTGACCTTGGGTCAGTCACAAGTCCTTTCAGAGATGTTCTCTCACCAGCAGTTCTCTAGAGAGCTCTCTCAGCCCCACCTACCTCACAGGGTGTCTGTTCTGGGGAGGGGCAGGGAAGGGAAAGGAGATTGTAAAGCGCTCTGAGACTCCTTCGGGTAGTGAAGGGCAGGGTATAAATCCAATCTCCTCCTCCTCCTGTCCTCCTCCTCCTCCTTTTTGGACAATAGTGGTCTGAAGTGGGAAGGGAGGCAGGAAAGTTCTATTCCACTGATGGGAAATCCTGTCTGGATCCATCTCACTATTTACATAGGAAATGAAGTTTTGATTAATCAGGGGGAAATATTCAGAGGCATTGTCCAGAATCCATAATCTGTAGGAGATTCCACATCACCACCCTTCTGTTTTGATTCACAGTGCATTATATGCTTTGTAGCCTTCCAAGACATAAGATGTTTGATTCTACTCTGTAGCACTGGTTGGTGTAAGAAATCCCTTCTAATGGGACAATAAACTACATTGGAGACAGAACAAGATAAATATTGGTAAATTGTAAAGGGAACCAACCACAGTTCTTACAGAGATTTCACTCATCTCCTCCCACATTCTAAACATTGGGGAACAAATTATTGGGGAGTGGGGTGGCAAAAACAAGCAAAGATTGCTGAGGTTTTTTAACTCACTTCCTTGGGACAATTTGCAATGGTGTTCCAAGATGTGGTGACCTCAACAGTATTGACATGCAGAGTTTTGCCACCTTGCGAAATAATAATAATCTTTCAATTTATTGATCGCTCAGTCCTTGCAGAGCTGCCGGCTCTGAGCGATTTACAGTTACTCATGTGTAGACATGGGACTAACAATGATGGGGGTAAGGGAGGACAACATATATCATTTTAAAATCACACACACTTCGCAGTCGACAGGGAGTTTGGTCAGCTGTAAGAATCAGACATGTCCTGGCAGCATTCTTTAGTCGGCGTTGCTTGATGTCGTCAGCATTTTCTCGGTCGCAGCGCACCACTGCCACCGTCTGCCTGGAATGGCCCATTGCAGGCTTTTCTTTGAAGCTGTGTAGCTCTCTCTCCGCTTTCGAGCTTACACGCGGACCTTCCGTTTGTCAGCTAACACTTTCCCACGGGGGGGGGGGTTAAAACCTTGCCCATTCTCAGAGAAAGGATTGATTCCGAGTGACTTCTGCATAGTGAACAGGCTTTAAATCCAGGGAATCATGTTGCTAGACTATCTAGTTGTTCCAACTATATGATCCAGTTCTCATGTTTCTATCACTGCATGGGCAAGGAGCAATGTTCCCTCTAAGCTGTGGAGTCTTGTGAGCAAAAATTCTGTTTTGTGAGCTACTGGCATTAAAGATGTGAGTGAGCGATTTGGGTACTCCATAAATTAGTTTGCTCTGGAGCCATCCTTCCTGAGCTAAGACAAAGGTGTGTGAGCTGGAGGTTAAGGAGCTGTGAGCTGGCTCGCACTGACTCAGCTTAGAGGGAACACTGGTGAGGAGTATACCCAACAGGAAGAAGTCAGCTTGGAAAGAAGAGGCAATCTCATGACTGGTGGACTCTCTCCTAGGTACCATTTGGATGTCAGAAATCTTGGGCTTGATCAGGCAGAAAGGGGACCCTGCATGGACACACAGTTTACCCATGTGGGACCGGAGTCCTTGGATTGAGACCAGCCTAGGCTTGAAGATAGCCTTGAGAAGTCCTCCACCCAGGGTATTATGTAGTCACGTCCAGTTTCAGCTTTTCCCAAAGTCCTTCCTGCAATCCAATGCCAAGGTAAGCAATGAGCAATTTGACCTGAGCCCATTCCACACACAGAGAGGCTCTCCGGAGTGCACAGCTGACCTGGGACACACTTGACTTACTCCTGATTTTCTTGGCAGTCGATCCACAAGCGTTGGAATCGGTTTGGGCTGGGTTTTTTGTCAGGACCCACAGTCAAACAACGGAGCACATGCTTCCAAGAAAGATTTTGCTTTATTGTTAGTACTATGGTTGCAATAACATGGTCACTGTTAGGAATGACGAGCAAGGAACAAGCATACAATGATATAGAAGATTCAAGAGGTTCCCCACCACCACCTGTGGGCCAATCGCCCCGTTTCCCATGGGCGGGAAAGACCGATGACCCAACCAATCCAAGGCTGAGAAAGGAAACTAGTCTCACGGTTAATTAAAGTGGAGACACTACACAGGCATGAATACAAGGTCAGAGATAACAAGGGGAGAAGCGAGATGGAAGGAATGTGGCACCAACTTGTACACAGGTCAGGCAGGCAAACTCTAGGCTAATAAACAATATGGCAGCATAGCTGACATTCTCCCACATGTCTGCCCTCCCTCTGAATTCTCACAGTTGTGGAGTTAGTTTCTTTTCTTACACATGTGCCTTAAAGAATCAGGATTTTCAAGGGAAGGTCCTAGATCCAGAGGAGTTAGCCGTCTTAGTCTGTTGCTACAAAATAGTAAAAAGCCCAGTGGCACCTTTAAGACTAACAAACTTTCTTGTAGCATAAGCTTTTGAGAAACACAGTTCTCTTTTTCAGATGCATCTGACGAAGAGAGCTGTGTTTCTCAAAAGCTTATGCTATGATAAAGTCAGGGTTGCCAAGCCTGGACTTATCTGCCGGCGGGGGACTTTGGGTTCGCTCTCAGTGTGTGTGCGCGCGCAAAGCACGCACGTGCGCCGCATGCACATAACTTCCTTGTGATGTCATGACGCTGGGCACGCTGGGGGCGGGGCACAGCCATTTGAGGGGAAAACACAGCCCCCAGCGTGCCCGGCGTCATGACGTCACAGGGAAGTGACGTGCACGCGGGGGTGGGGTTTCCCTCGGGGCCCGATTCCGCGGGGGCGGAAATCGGGCCTCCAAAGCGGGGGGAAATCTGCCCCCCGGGGGGATTTGGCAGCCCTAGATAAAGTTTGTAAGTCTTAAAGGTGCTACTGGGCTTTTTACTATAAGGGAGGGTCCTGTGGTCATTGGGGGTCATCATCAATGGCATCACAGGCCCTGACCTGGATAGCCCAGGCAAGCCTGATCTTGTCAGATTTCAGAAGCTAAGCAGGGTCAATGCTGGCAAGTACTTGGATGGGAGACCTCCTCAAGATACCAGCAGTCGGGAGGCAGGGGCAGGCTCTATTCAGCCACCTCTCTGAATATCCTCCAGGCCCCCAGTAGGGGTCAGTCACCAGGGGTCAACCTGATTTCCAGGTGCAGACACACACACATATGCACACGCACACACACAAAATACCAAAAAAATAACAAAAAAAATATCAATGGTATCACAGCACACACACACCCTTTATATCAAGCATTCCATACAGTGGGCCCGTGTATATTTTAGGGGGCTTTATTCTGTCAACCAAGGGGAAACGTCTACATTTGCAAGGGGGGGGATCTAAAAAAGAAAAACAGAGGTGAAGGTTTTTTAAAAAATAAATAAAACAAAACAAAAACTGCACAATTTATTACAGCAACCCCCCCACCCACACACACACAATCTGATGATCAGGGGCAGGGGTCATTTCGTAGAAAAAGAGCTAGGGGAACTCATTAGCATAACTCATTAGCATATGCCACACCCCCTGACATCACCGGAAGTGTGTCATAAGGCCACACCTCCTGACATCACCGGAAATGTGTCATAAGGCCACACACCCCGCCCCCAATTGTCCCGGCCGCCGGTGCCGGCCTTGCAGCTCCACTGCCGAGCCCCATGAGGGGCCCGGCGGTGGACCTGCAAGGCCGGCGGGAGGGCAAGGAAGCCCCACGAAGGCCCTCCCTGGCCCCAGGCAGGCAGGGGTGGGGAGAGGAGGAAGCAACTTACCCTCCCTCTTCTCCTGCCTCCTCCTGGCTGAATGAGGTCCGGAAGCGGGGCGGCCGGAAGCAGGGGGTGGGGCTTCGTCATGTGCCCCGCCCCCCGTACCTCACCCGGGGGAACTGCGTTCCCCCGCGTTCCCCCCCGAAATGACCTCTGATCAGGGGTCATTTCCTGCAGGAGCGCACAGGAGCGGAGCTCCGACAGTAAAGCGCCCAGGGGGCGGGCACATGCAACAAGCCCCACCCCCTGCTCCCAGCAGCCCTCAGTCAGAGCAAGAAGCAGCCAGGTAAGTTGCAGAGCTGCCCCCCCAACTCCCCAGTCCAAAACAGCCCAGTGGCACCTTTAAGACCAAGTTTTATTCAGGTACAAGCTCTCCCTCCTATGCCAGGACAGATCTACACTCCCCCCCCCCCAATAGCTAGCAATCCAAAACAGCCCAGTGGAGCCTGAGCGGTGGGTGTTGCCTTCTGACACACTTCTGGTGATGTCAGGGGGTGTGGCATATGCAAACTAGTTATGCTAATGAGTTATACGAATGAGTTCCTGCCCCTCTTTTTCTATGAAATGACCCCATCTGATGATCCTATGCTGCAAAATTTCAGCTACCATTTTGGAGGCTGTACAGCAAACCCGATAATACAGGGCTTTTTTTCTGGGGGACAGTGCTGGGACGGAACTTTGACAAAATTCTTTTCAAAATGTTTTTAAAATCAGGAGCTTTCAGTATACAGATCGAAAACTTCATTTCCCCTCTTGAGAATTCTGGCACTTCTTTAAATAATAATAATAAAAAGCCCTGCCAATAAGTAATCCTTTAGCGTATAGTAGCATATGGCAGAGAAAGAAATTGCAGTAGCAGCAGCAGCAGCGGCGGCAAAACCAAAAGTGGGAATGGCAGAAGCGGAACAGCAATGGGAGGGAGGCAGCATATGAGAAGAAGGAAATGGGAGAGACAGGGAGGAATAAACGCAAGAAGGGAGCTCAGCAAAGGGGGTAGGATTTTTCCCTCCCCTTTTTGTTACTTGCGGGTCCCCCCCCCCCCACTTGTGACAAATATTAACTTTGTTTTTGCAAATAAGGAAGAGCTGGGAGGAGATGGGGATTTCCTCCAACAGATTTGTTTCAGCTCTAACTACCCCCAGGGTCAGCTGTCCAGATTATACTGGGAGTGGGCAGGAGAATTTCAGCATGAAACAGCAAGGATCCCAGCGAGGGCTGGATACCTATTTCTTCATATATTTGACATGATACTGAAAAGCACCATGGTTGAATTCACTGCTTTGAGACTCCCAGAGAGGCTTAAAAAATGCACTTGGAGTACTTTCATTTTTGATACCTCACAACCAAGGCTCCCTCTAAGCTGTGGAGTCTTGTGAGCAAAAATTCTACTTTGTGAGCTACTGGCGTTAAAGTTGGGAGCAAGCGATTTGGCCGCTGCATAAATTAGTTCACTCTGGAGCCATCCTTCCTGAGCCGAGACAAAAATGTGTGTGCTGGATGCTAAAAAAACCTCTGAGCTAGCTCACACTAACTCATTTTAGAGGGAACACTGCTCACAATAACCCCAAAAAATATGTTCCTGAGGTGGGGAAATGAGTATGGTTCGAGATTTGGTGTGTGAGAGAGAAAGAGGAGATGTCACCCTTCCTAAATAGTTTTCTTACCTCTGCCACAGATTATCTACACCTTGCGTAATCCCAAGGATGTGTTGATCTCCTTCTACTATTTTTCCATGCTCTCGAGATTATTTAAGGATCCTGGAACCCTTGAAGAGTTCATGGAAGAGTTCCTGAGTGGGAATGGTATGGAAACTGGGGGACTGGTCTTTCAGGGAACATATGAACACAGGCAAACCCTCTCTGAGCCAAGCACAGAAGCCAGTAGTCCCTAGAAGGGTATACTTATAGAAAATAGTGTTTCACTGTCAAGACTTCCCACGTGAAGTCTTGGAATCTGCTATAAGAATATCCTATGTTATAAATCAATCACATTTGTATTCCTATTTCACTGTTCCTCAGGGGAGTTCCCTTTCCTTGAACCAGGGGCCAGAGATACCTATAAAGAATATTACTTGGTGGCCATGGTTTTCCTCAGGGAATCCTGGGAAACTGGGGATTTGCTGTCAGCATTCTGAGAATGCTCTGTTTTTCTGTCACTAAAACAAATACTAAAGTGGCTACCTCATGCCATTCATGAAGGTAGCCAAATGAGGCCATCCACAGTCAAAGGTTGACAGGAGCTTGAAGGGAGAAGATATGGAGGGACCCCAAGTCAGTATTATCAGTTGTATCACACATCCTCACTAGTGGCAGAGAGAGTAACCCCTTGTCTCCTCCTGGGTTTCACATCCATTTTAGTGCCCCTCAGAATAGCCTTATTGCACTCTTAACTATGGATCCATATGTATCCAAGTGGTCACAGGCTATAGCCTCCAAAATAGGTTTAATTGGCATTGATCTGGACATCTTGGAAAATCAAGATGAGAGTTTCATATACCGGACAATCCGTAGAAGAATCTGGGACATTGAAGCCCAAATAATCCAGTCTGGTGCCGGGGAGACTTGCTCCCCCCCTTTCCCTCTGTCTCAGATATGTACCAAATAGTACGGCACAATACTTTTCTAACTTGGTGATCCCGCTGCAACGCAGAGCCTTTATGCTAGCCAGATTTAATGTTTCCCCCTCATCTTGGGTTTCAGGTTGATATAGAGGTATCCCACATCTTATTATGCTGCCCCCTCCACTCACATCTTCGATTACTTTGGATTAAGCCCATACTGCCTAGGATTAATTCCAACAATGTAATTAGGTCCCTATCACCTGAAGTTACTGCTCAAATTGCTGCATTTTTGACCAAGATCTTGACAGCAAGGAGTTATTTTAAATATTGATGTGTTTTAAGAAGGCAGGTGTAAGGATACCTGATGAAGTAATTTATTTATTGTCTTATATGCCAATAAAGGTGTTGTATTGTGTTGTATTGTAGTTCCCTTATAACTGGTCCTTTTCTCTCCCTGCTCTTCTCTCCTAGTGGCCTATGGTTCCTGGTTTGATCATGTGAAGGGTTGGATGGCGCTGAAAGGAAGGCCCAACTTTTTCTACATCACCTATGAAGAGCTGTGGCAGGTATAGTCCCAGCCTTGGCCATCTTCACGTTCATACAGTTACCTATGCTTATAATGGTGCTAGGTTTTCTCTCAAGTCAGGGCTCTTTTTGTAGAAAAAGTCCAGCAGGAACGCATTAGCATAATAGACCACACCCCACAGCAGAAACTCATTAGCATATTAGGCCACACCCCTGACAGCACAGCTCATTTGGCATATTAGGCCACACCCCCATGTTACCAGAAGTGTGCTCATCCAGCCACGCCCACCTTTTCCTTCTTATTCTGTTTACCCTGTTTGTTGTCAAAACCCAGGGCTTTTCTTGTAGCAGCAACTCCTTTGCATGTTAGGCCACACACCCCTAACGTAGCCAATCCTAATGAGTTTCTGCTGTTGGGTGTGGCCTATTATGCTAATGAGTTCCTGCTGGGCGTGGCCAACTTGGGAGCCAGCCAGAACTCCGTTCCTGTGCGTTCCTGCCCAAAAATAGCCCTGCTCAAGATATTCTGTCACCATGGATTGAGTGTCTCTGAGGATGAACAAAGTTCCTTCCTCAGAAGAGTAAAAAGTAAAAAATAAAAGGAGGAAGGATCTAAGATGGTGACCTGAGCAGGAACCTAGAAGCTATGCTCCCTGCTGCTACAATTAGAACTGTTTATCTCTCACATACAGACAAGCTTTAATAATGATAATCTGCTAAAAGGGATACTGCCCTGACTTGGGTTACCCAGGCTCTCATGATATTGTTGGATCTCATAAGCCAAGTGAGGCTGGCTCTGGTTAGCAGGAAGGATCCAAGATGGTGACCTAAGCAGTCACCTAGAAGCTATGCCGTTAATTCAGCCTCAAAGTCACACCTTCTCTAAGCTTTATGGTTAGCTCACCATACCTGTAATGACTGGTATGTCAAACTTTACTGCAAGATGGAGTCATGCTTGGGATATGGTGTTGTAGAAGAATTATGGAAAGGTGCTCTATATTTCGGATCCTGTACGTCTGACCTTTAAAGAAACTATGTTTAAAATGATTCACCAGTTCTATGTTACCCTAAACATGATGGCTAAAATGTATACATCTTGTTCAGGAGCTTCTTGGCACTATACTTTTATACCATTGGACTTCATACACATGTGGTGGCATTGCCCCAGGGCAGATCCATATTGGAATAAGATTGATACACTATTACATTTTGGGCTAGAAACTGTTTAAAAAGAAAAGGGTAAAATGGAATTCCTCTGTCCCTCCCTCTATACATGCCCTATCTGCTGTTAAATATAAGGCAGGCTCCTTAGTTTAGAATGTTATAGATCTCTACAGAGTTGCCATTATCTTGCAGCTTCCATCAGCTGTCCAGGCCAGCAAGAAGATCTGGTTATCTTTTGTTGCTCAGGAAAATGTATGTATCACAGAAACAGGGGATTTCTTTTCTCAAATGCAGCCATTGAGACTAGATCCAGGATGTTAAAGGAGATTTGTTAACCAAACATATACAAATAATATTATTGGAAAAGGTCAGTTGACTGTCAAATAGAAAGAACTGAACATCCTGGAAAATGGCACCAATTGCTGCAGTGTGCCAAATGTTAGGGTGCAGAACTCCCATTACATGAATTTACCTTCAGACTCTCTGCCATCTGCCTCTCTCATTCCCAGGACCTTCGAGGCAGCGTGGAGAAGATCTGCCACTTCCTTGGGAAAGAGCTCAATAGCCAGCAAATTGATTCCGTGGTGGAATATGCCTCTTTCCGGAAGATGAAGGAGAACAAGATGTCAAATTTCTCCCTGATACCGGATCATTTGATGGACCACAAGAGAGGGACATTTATGAGGAAAGGTAAAAGAGGAGCCTTAAGGAAGGTCTGGTGTGACTTATGTGCTTACGTGTGTGTTCATTTACTGTGTTCATGTGGCCGTCATGCAACAGAACTGTGCAATTGCAGCAGGAGCATAGGCGGAGGCTGGGTCATATGGAACTGGGTCTGTACCATGCCAGAACTAAAATGTTTGAATCAAGTCTTGAGGAGCACTCAGAAGCAGTGTTCCCTCTAAGCAGAGTTAGTGTGAGCTAGTTCACAGTTTTTTAGCCTCCGGCTCACACATTTTTATCTTAGCTCAGGAAGGATGGCTCCAGGGCAAACTAATTTATGCAGTAGCCAAATCGCTTGCTCACAACTTTAATGCCAGTAGCGCACAAAGTAGAATTTTTGCTCTAGGACTCCACAGCTTAGAGAGTGCATTGTTCAGAAGGTAATGCAAGTGGTCAAATGCTCAGTGAGGACAATATACGTTGTCCTCGTTCTTAGCCTCATGTGTTGTTTTAGGAATCTGCGGGGACTGGAAGAACCACCTAACAGTGCCACAGAACAAATACTTTGACCGGGTTTATCAGGAGAAAATGTGGGGCATGAATACTACTTTCCCGTGGGACTGAAGAAGGCCGGATCCTCGTCCTGTTCTGCATCTTCACAACGTCTCCCTTGGTGCAACCAAAAAACCAGGCCCTGTTAATGAGGAATCCAGAGTTCTTTGGATGTGATGTGGCAATAGCATGGTCAAAACAGAACCTAGTAAAGTGTACCCAAGTCTGATACCTGGAAATCTGTTCACTTTAGAGAAGTCAGAGGGAGTACAAGGAAATGTCTCAGGGGATGTACCAAGTTTAAACAGAAATTCTTTGCAAGGCTTTGTCTTTTACAGCATCTGCAGGGTCCTGCTGTTATTTTTCCTCAGGGTACTGCAGCCCTCAGTGAGGAAGTCGTCCTCGAGTTACCGCCTAGCAGTTAGGGCCTAGAGATCTCCTGGAATTACAACTGATCTCCAAACTACAGAGATCAGTCACTTCTTTTGAGGTTGGACTCTAAGGCACCATTAGGGTTACCAAGTCAGAAGTGGCGCTGGAGCGGGGGACTCCAGAGCTGCCTCAGGAGTGTGTGTGTGCACGCTTTTCGCGCACACGCCGCAACCATGTCACCGAGAAGTGATGCGACCACTGTTTTCCCTCGGATGACCGTGGCCCCGCCCCCAGCGTGCCCAGCGTGGTCGCGTCACTTCCGGGTGACGTGCACGTCATGTGCTTTGGGGGTGGGGTTCCCCCCGGGGCCCGATCCGCCGGCGGCAGGGAACGGGCCTCTGGGGTGGGGGTTTCCCCGCCCCCCGGGGGGACTTGGCAAGCTTAGGCACCATAGCTGGAGGATGTTCTCTCTCCTCCTCAAATCCTGCTTTCCCCAGGCTCCACCCCACCCCCCAATCTCCAGGAAATTCCCCAGCCAGAGTTGGCAACCCTAGGGCTGGCAAACCTATACCCTTGTGATGGACAATAACCAGGTTTTACATTCGGTTCACTGGACCTCGTTGATCAGTACAACACAACAGCATCCGGCCATATTTTTTTCCCCTGATTTATCTTTATGTTTCCACAGCAGCCTCAGTTTCAACTAGGGAGGCTAACGAACTAGAGTCCCCACATATTGATTGAATGCACAGTATGACTGTAATATGGATCAATGTCTTTGAAGACCGTGTAAACCAATGTGATGGATTCTAGGCCCATCTGGTACAGCTGGAAGCCTCCCATGTCTTGTCTGAAGTAGTAAACCATTACAAAAGAATCTGGTTGACCTAGGATGGCCATCAGCATGTTGGGAAATTCCTGGAGATTTATGGGAAGGGAAGGGTGTGTGGTGTTAGATCGAGAGTGATTTCAGCAAAAAGTGATCCAGTTTTATTGAAGTAACGAGCAAGCACTTAAACGCATTCATAACCAGAACGAGGAACAATTGGGAGCTAGGCTCCTTTTAAACATTCCCGGGCTAACATAGCCACACCTATTTACAATAATCAACCAATGAGGTTGTTTGGATAAAGGCCAATGAGCTTACTTCCCTCGCAGGGAATAGTGGCTGTTCTGATTGGTCACTGTTGCAGAGTGACCAATAGGAGTTCAGTTCAGAGGAGCCTTTGTTCGGCTCAAGCTTAACATAGGATGCCAATGGAGTGATTCATGTAACACGTTCAATACATTACATGGAGGATAGTGTCTACCCTCTAAAACAGCCATTTTCTCCTGGGAAACGGATTGCTGTAGTTGGGAGATCATTTGTAATTCCAGGAGATCTCCAGGCTCTACCTGGCAGTTGGCAAGCCTAGAATGGGCCATATCTGGGATCAGTTCACCTTGATCATGGCCACTGAATAGGGTTGCCACCCCCAGGTCCTAGTGGGGTTTCCCCCATTTGGGGGGGCTTTTAGGGGCTGGCGGGCAGGGGAAACCCCACCCCCAAATAGGGACATCAGGTGACATCCCCAATGTGATGATGTCACCCAGAAGTGATGTCATCGTGTCGGCAACATCACACGCAATGCTCTGGTTTTTTAGCAAACTCTATGGTTTTGAAGTAAAAATCCCATAGAGTTTTTGACCAAATACCAGAGCATTGTGTGTGACGTCTGTTGGATCCCCAAGCATCGAGAATAAATCCACGTTTTGAAGAAAAGCAAAATTTATTTCAAAGCATTGGAAAGACACTCAAACACGTTCTTTGTTAGAACTGACTACAAACGGTTAGGGCAAACAAGATAAAGGGATTTGAACCAGGTACAGGACCAATGGGGCACTTTCCCGCTGGCGGGTGAAAGGAAACGGTTACGCGCTCATTCCCTGAGAACCAAGCTATCTCCAGACATAATACAGGTGCAGTTCCCAGGCTCTAAAAGCAACAAGCTGGCAGTAAAGCATACTCCCCCAATACATCCTCCAGTTGTTTGGCTTAGGCATTACAGCAGAGTAAAATACAGGCGTACAGGCAGGGGGGGGTGAGCAACGGTACAGAGATACAACCAACACAGAACACCATGGCAGCTTGCTGACATACTGCCCCCTCAAAAATACACTTTAACCACCGTCTCCCGGGCAGGGCGGGAGAACTCCCGGTTTGGGCGGGAGACCTCCCGGTTTGTCCGGGAACTTCCTGTGGAATTCACGAAGCAGGTAAGGGGCCCGAATATCCCCTACTTCCACCCATTCGCGGTGCTGGGGTCCGAAATCAATCCATTCGATGAGGTACCAGAGCTTACCACGTTTAAGTCTGGAATCCAAGATACCAGCAATCTCAAAATGTTCATCCCCCTCAAGGAGAATAGGCGGAGGGGGAGTAACAGAGGGTCTCCATGGAGAAGAGCCAGGATCTTTTTTCAACAGGCTCATATGGAACACCGAATGCAAA
>NW_015173163.1:69870-70060 GCF_001447785.1 Gekko japonicus
CACAAGGGCCCCAGGTTTCAAATCCAATCCCACCACCCGTCCCTTGTCCGCCTGGGCCTTATAGGCTGCCTTAGCAGCATTAAGGGTTTGGCACAATAAAGGCCAGGCATTTTGCAATGTCTTACACCAGGAACCAGCATCCCCCCCTTTAGAAGTAACATTACCCTCCAAAAAGGGAAGAGGGGGGCTA
>NW_015173163.1:70178-70332 GCF_001447785.1 Gekko japonicus
AAATCACACCAATCAGTTTGTTGGTAGTTAGTAAAACAACGGAGATATTGTTCAAGCGTTTGATTAACCCGTTCGGTTTGTCCGTCGGTCTCGGGGTGGTAAGCGCTGCTGAGACCTTGCTCCACCCCCATGAGTGACAGGAGCTCCTTCCAGA
>NW_015173163.1:71776-82583 GCF_001447785.1 Gekko japonicus
GCTCATGATCACATCAGATTCGGGACGATAGGAAAATTGAGAGTTCTAACAATATGTTGGATCCCCAAGCATCGAGAATAAATCCACGTTTTGAAGAAAAGCAAAATTTATTTCAAAGCATTGGAAAGACACTCAAACACGTTCTTTGTTAGAACTGACTACAAACGGTTAGGGCAAACAAGATAAAGGGATTTGAACCAGGTACAGGACCAATGGGCCACTTTCCCGCTGGCGGGTGAAAGGAAACGGTTACGCGCTCATTCCCTGAGAACCAAGCTATCTCCAGACATAATACAGGTGCAGTTCCCAGGCTCTAAAAGCAACAAGCTGGCAGTAAAGCATACTCCCCCAATACATCCTCCAGTTGTTTGGCTTAGGCATTACAGCAGAGTAAAATACAGGCGTACAGGCGGGGGGGGGTGAGCAACTGTACAGAGATACAACCAACACAGAACACCATGGCAGCTTGCTGACACGTCACCAAAGCAATAATGTCACTTCCAGGTGATGTCATCATATCACATCCAATTATGTCCTGCCCACCTCGGAACCCCACCCCCAAAATCCCCCCACCATAATGGTGAGGGGACCTGGCAACCCTACCACAGACCCAGTTAAATTTGACTGTGGAAGGTATAAACCATAGAGTTGTCAACTTTGAGTTGGGAAATTTCTGGAGATTTGAGGGTGGAGCCTGGGAAAGGCAGAGTTTGTCAGGGAAGGAGTGGAGAGGGAGCTCAGCAGAGATGTGATGCCATAAAGGGAGGGGGGCGAACATACGGCTGTACTCCCCCGACCTGCCTTCCCACGTGAAATTGGTGAGGGAGGTCTTAACCACGTTGCACAAGCACAAACTGTTTGCCAAACTGTCCAAATGTGAATTTCACAAAACGCAAATTGACTTCTTGGGGTATCGGATCTCAGACCAGGGCCTGGGCATGGACCCGGGGAAGGTAAAGCATGTGGTGGGTTGGGAAGTACCCTGCACCCGACGACAGCTCCCATCCTTCCTCGGTTTTGCGAACTTTTACCAAACCTTTACCCACCTTTGCCCAGGTCAGCTTACCCCTCACAGACCTCCTAAAAACTAAGGGGAAGGGCCCGGAGGCTACAAAGCCGAGCGCCACGCTCCCGTGGAGCAATGAGTGTCAAAACGCGCTCGACCGCCTAAAGGCCTTATTCACCTCCGAACCAGTGCTCGCCCACCCCGATGAAACAAAAAAATTCATTGTGCAAACTGATGCATCTGATGTTGCTATGGGAGAGGCAATATTACAGGAAGGGGAGGATGGCCAGTTGCACCCCTTAATTATGTTTCCAGAAAATTCAATGACACAGAACGTAACTGGTCAGTTTGGGAGAAGGAAGCAGGGGCGATAAAGCTGGCCCTATCCACCTGGAGGCATTGGCTGGAGGGGGCGAGGGTCCCGCTCGAAGTTTGGACTGACCACAAGAGCCTTGAGACTCTCAAAATGCCCCGGTGTCTCAACGCCAAACAACTCTGATGGGCTGATTTCTTTTCCAAGTTTCAATTCACCTTGCACCATTTCCCAGGTTCGGCTAACTTGTTGGCTGACGCCCTGTCCCACCTTCCCCAGCACGAGAGCCAATGGGATGTTATCCTGGACTCAGTGTTCACGGCCTCACAATTGGGAGGAGTGGTGACAACGCGCAAACAGGCTCGCCTGGCTGACCCACCCCCGGCGCCGCCCCCAAAGGGATCGACTGGGGCGGGCGAGGGGGAAAAAGACTCTTGGCACAGTAAATTCGCCTCCGCTTTTCGGAGGAGGATAAAGCCGTTATGGAAGCAGAGGGAGATTTCGAACTAAGGGAAAATGGCTGTTGGTACCGGGGTCATAAGATGTTCATTCCTCTCTCCCTCCGGGGAGAGGTGTTGCAAGCAGTGCATGGCTCCAAATTATCCGGGCATTCGGGCTTTGTTAAATCCCTGCAACTGCTTCAAAGGCAGTTTTGGTGGCCCTATATGCGCAAGGACCTATCTTCGTTTGTTCAGTCATGCCAAACTTGCGCCATGAGTAAACCCCGGCCAGGGAAGCCCCCGGGCCTATTACAACCCCTTCCAACCCCAAGTCAACCCTGGGAAGTCATTTCGATGTATTTTATAACTGACTTACCACCCAGCAAATCTATGACTGTAATTTGGGTGGTTGTGGATCTCTTTTTTAAACAAGCACGCTTCGTCCCATTCACTTCATTACCTACGGCCAAAGCACTAGCAAAAGCGTTCCTCCTGCATGTGGTGAGACTGCATATGCTGCCCACTGAAGTGGTATCCAACAGGGGAACCCAATTTGTTTCCCGGTTTTGGGGTGAGGTAATGAAACTAATGGGAGTCGAACATGGACTCAGTAGCGCTTACCATCCAGAGACTGACGGCCAAACAGAAAGAGTTAATCAAACCTTGGAACAATATTTGCGTTGTTTTGCCAACTCCCAACAAGACAATTGGCATGACTTGTTGCCCCTTGCAGAATTCTGTTATAATAATACTTGCCATTCTTCCACAGGGATGTCCCCGTTTAAAGCGCTGCATGGTTATGACAGCCCACCTGTCCCATTCCTGGGGGCCGGGGAACACTGCTCAATGGTGTAAACAATTGCAGAACTCTTGGCCACTGCTGTGTAAGACTTTGACAGCTGCCAAAGAAGCATATAAAGTGCAGGCTGATAAGAGAAGGGTGGAGGGTTGGGCTCTACATCCTGGGGATTCGGTGTATGTTTCTACAAAAAATATCAACATGTTGCACCCTAGTCGGAAGTTGGGATGGAAATACATTGGCCCATTTAAAGTTAAAAGAATCATCAACGATGTTGCAGTTGAGGTGGACTTGCCGAAAAATTTGTATTTCATTTCAGCCTCCTGAAGAGAGATAGGGGTTCTTGTCCCTGGCGTCCAGTGAAATTGGTGCCCCCTCCTATCATGATTGAGGGCGAGGAGCATTACGAAATATCACGGATTCTGGACTCTAAGATCAAACGGGGAAAATTGCTGTATTTGGTGGAATGGGTGGGTTTCGGGCCCCAGCACCTCAAATAGGTGGAAGTAGGGGATATTTGGGCCCCTGAACTGTTGCGGCAGTTCCATCAGTGTTCACACCTTCTCAATTGGGTGGAGTGGTGACGATGCGCAAACAGGCTCGCCTGGCTGATCCACCGGGAGACCTCCCGGAATGAACGGGAGACCTCCCGGAATGGGTGGGAGAAACTGATTTTTTTTGAGACGGCACTATGTCAGCTATGCTGCCATGAGGGTTGGGGAGTTCATTCTGTGTCTTGGTAATTGTTATTGCATTCCTATCTCTGCGGTTCTGCCTGTGCCACAATGCTTATCACCACAGATGTGCAGGAGGATGTTATGTTGGAGGTTGTATTGTCTGGAAGTCTCCTATCCACCGTGAGAGACTATTGCTTCCCAGCTTTTGCCACCTAACGGTTTCCTAGCTGGACCTATGTGCGGGGGGGTAGCTGATTGGCCCATGCCATGGGGGGTGCATATGAATGCCCTATATCCTATTATGCTCAATGGGTTGCCGCCATTCTTAACAGTACCTGTGTTACTGCATCTATAGCTTTGCAATAAACGTATAACCGTTCCTGAACGCGTGTACTTCGTTGTAAGCTGTGGGTTCTGACAAGCTGCCTGTTCAGCAGAACTGGGAGCAGGGTAATGGAAGAAGATGCAATCTAATATTACAGACACAGAGGGCTCTGGTGGTCATCAAAGCCATACCGCTTTGCTCCTTCTTCTCTTCCCCAGGCATCATTTTCCCATTATAAATTTCACATCCTCCCCAAAGCCACTAAACAGCCTCAACACACAGAGCACACCAAGATATGGGGAGGGGGAGCAGAGTAACTGGGCTGTGCCCCATCACACACTTGGACACGATCAGCAGTGCCTGTGCCAAAGACAATAAAGAGTGACCCAAACACTCTGGTAACCAGAAGGTCACATCCAACACACTCTGACATGTCAGGTCGTTTGGGTCATCCTGACCACAGCCATTGAACCAGTTAAATGTGACTGTTTAATGTATAAACTGTGCAGCTGCCGACTCTGAATTCAGAAATACCCGGAGATTTGTGGGTGGGGCCTGGAAGGACAGAGTTTGGGAGGGGTTCAGCAAAGATGTGATGCCATGGAGTCCGGTCACCAAATCTGCCATTCCCTCCAGAGGAACTGATCTTTGTAGCTTGGAGATGAGTTGTAACGGCAGGAAAACTCCAGTCCCCTTGTGGAGGGTTGGCAACCCTAGTTCACCATGCAATTGGTAGCATCCCTTTGGCCAGGGGTCATTTAGTAGAAAAAGAGGGGCAGGAGCTCATTAGCGCAACTCATTAGCATAACTTGTTTGCATACGCCACACCCCCTGACATCACTGGAAGTGTGTCAGAAGGCAACACCCACCGCTCAGGCTCCACTGGACTCTTTTGGATTGCTAGCTATTGGGGGGGGATGTGCAGATCTGTCCTCGCAGAGGAGGGGGAGCTTGTACCTGAATAAAACTTGGTCTTAAAGGTGCCACTGGACTGTTTTGGACCAGGGGGCCGGGGGGAGCCCTGCAACTTACCTAGCTGCTTCTTGCTCTGACTGAGGGCTGCTGGGAGCAGGGGGTGGGGCTTGTTGCATGTGCCCACCCCCTGGGCTCTTTACTGCCGGAGCTCCGCTCCTGTGCGCTCCTGCAGGAAATGACCCCTGCCTTTGGCCATCCTGTAGGTTTAGCTGGCAACCTGAATTCCCATGGATGAGCTAACATGACACATTGGGGAGACAGCATGGTGTAAGGGTTAGAGTGTCAGACTAGGATCTGGGAGACCCAGCTTCGAATCCCTGCTCAGCCAGAAGGATTCCTGGATGACCTTGCCCCAGTCCCTCTCTCTCAAGAGCCAGTTTGTTGTAGTGGTTAAGAGAAGTGGACTGTAATCTGGAGAACCAGGTTTGATTCCCCACGCCTCCACATGCAGCCAGCTGGGTGACCTTGGGTCAGTCACAGTTCTCTCACAGTTTTTCTCTCAAGGGTAGTTCTCAAAAGAGGTCTGTCTGCCCCACCTACCTCACAGGGTGCCTGTTGTGAGGGGAGGAAGGGAAGGAGATTGTAAGCCACTCTGAGACTTTGAGTGACAGGTGGTGTATACATTCAACTCTTCTTCTCCTCCTCATTTGACTGTACCTGACAGGGTTGTTGTGAGGATAAAACGGAAGAGCAGAGAACAATGTAACCCATTTTGGGTCTTCATTGTGGAGACGGGGGCATAAATGCAGTAAATAAGTGTAAATGTAGTAAATAAGTGCCAATAAATATTTTCTGTAGAGTTACTTGATCATTCACCATGGGGGAAGGTAGTGTGGTATGGTGCTTTCATCTGTGTATTTTTATGTATTTTCATGAAAAGTTTAATAAAAATGTTTAAGTAAAAATACTCCGAGTTTGGAGAGTGAGGACAGTAACTGGCTACTGGGCTGCGTACCAGAGAGGGTCTGTCGACCAGCGGTACCTGTGCTTGGCCTTGATCAGCGGTACCTGTGCCAAAGACAATAAACGGGAGCTTCCAAAACACTCTGATAACCAGACGTTCATATCCAGCATGCTCTGAAATGTCAGGTTGCCTGACCTGCTCTGGCAGAGCGCAGATATAAAGAAGAAGGGGGGGTTGCATGGTTTTGGGTACTTTAGGACTGTCCCACTTGTCAGGGTGAAGCACTGGGAAAAGCTTCCTGTGCTGAAATTTGACTGCTGAACGTGTAGATCATAGGGTGGTTGACTCTGAGTTGGGAAATTCCTCGAGATTTGAGGGTGGAGCATGGGAAGGGCAGAGTTTGGCAAGGAAGGGGGGGGGGAGCTCAGCAGAGGTGTGATGCCCTGAAGTCCACCCTCTGTCATTTCCCCATTACAGACTTTACCCCATCCTCAAAGCCACTAAAAGCACCAAATTATAAAACACACCAAGATATGGGGGGAGAGGAGAGTAATTGGGTATTGGAGTGTGCACCAGGGAGGCTCTGTCTCATGCTCGGCCTCCACAAATGGTACCAGTGCCAAAGACAATATGACAGAACGTCCTAAACCCTCTGATAACCAGAAGTTCACATCCAACAGATTCTGAAAAGTCAGGGTCCTTGGCCTACTCTGGTAGAGCTCAGATATAAAGAAGAAATGGGGTTCTTGTAGTTTCGCCAACAGTGAGTCTGTTTTCATTTCAGACGAGTTTGAAGCTGTTGGCCCTTGTCTGGTTAAGGAACAGCAGTAACTCATTCCTTAACGTTATCTTGGCTCCAGTTTAAGTTCTCTTGCATGATTGCACTGACATTCCGAGGAAGAATTGAAATGAGAAACCTACTTGGGATACTCAGCGTAGAGACAGATTACGGTCTTCATGCAATTTGATGACAGCAAGATTTGGGTCTGCGGGTTTTCTACTGCATACCACAATGGACTCTGTTTAGTGGAGATCTTATTTGTCATTATAAGCTGCTTCACTGGGGACCTTTTCATACTTCTCTACACGGTGTTTGGATCGTGTATGAGCTGTATTGTACTTTTCCTTATTCTTAACATTATTCCTTGCCGTTCATTAAGATATTTATCTATATTAATACAGTGTACAAGCTGATTTAATGTACAGTGCTTATTAATATTTACAATTAGTTTTCATAGAATTCATGCACAGTAATTAGCGTTTGATTTACTACTAGAAGGATGGGGGAGAATAGCACTTTCTTTTTTTACCCATCCGGTAGGTCTTTGGAGCCCTCCTTCAAATTTGGTTTCTACCAATTCTGGTTATTTGCGCCCTCCCTCGCGGGGGACTCCCCCACCCCGCTCCCCAGCAGCTGGCCACACACAGTTGCTTAAGGGTTAGCTCTGTAGCTTTTGGCAAGTGATACGGAAGTGGATTTAGGAATCGAGGCTATGCGTGTTAACTAAACGGACTTCATTCCCAAAAGACACAACTCGAGAGTAAATAAAGTACAGTTGTAGCTCGCAGACCACGGAAGTAGATTTCTAAGCTCATTGAGACTTGAATTGGAAACAGTTACTAAGCTAATTGAGACTTGCAGTTACTGAGCAGCATCCTCCCACCCCACCCCTGTTGATGGAGGTTAGCTGACGGGCACATTCCAGGCATGGCTGCTGGTCCTTCCACTTTGGTGTAGAGCCAGTTTCGTGTAGTGATTAGGAGCACAAACTCTAATCTGGGAGAACCAGGTTTGATTCCCCTCTCCTCCTCCACATGTAGCTGCTGGTGGGACCTTGAGTCAGTCACAGGTCTCTCAGAGTTTTTCTCTCAGAGCTCTCTCGGGCCCACCTATCTCACAGGGTGTCTGTTGTGGTGAGAGGAAGGGGAGGAGATTGTAAGCCGCCCTGAGACTTTGAGTGAAGAGCAGGGTATAAATCGAGTTCTTCTTCTTCTTTTCTCATTGGACTCTACCTGACAGGGTTGTTGTGAGGATAAAATAGAAGAGAGGAGAACAGTGTAAGCTGCTTTGGGTCCCCACTGGGGAGACAGGGGGGATAAGTGCACTAAGTAAGTGTCAATTGATCATTCACCGTGGGGGAAGGTAGTTTGGTAAAGGTAAAGGTAAAGGTTCCCTTGCTCGAAAGCCAGTCGAATCCGACTCTATGTTTGCGGTGCTCATCTCCGTGTCAAAGCCGAAGAGCCAGCGCTGTCTGAAGACGTTTCCGTGGTCATGTGGCGGCATGACTAAACACCAAGGCGCACGGAACGCTGTTACCTTCCCACCGAAGTGGTGCCTATTTATCCACTTGCAATTTCTTGCTTTCGAACTGCTAGGTTGGCAGGAGCTGGAACTACAGACGGGAGCTCACTCCATCATGCGGCACCCGGGTCTCGAACTGCTGAACTACCGACCTTCCACAGCCTGCAGTTCAGCGTCTTAACCCCTTGAGCCACCGCAGCTCCTAGTGTGGTATGGTGCTTTAATCAAACATAATATTTTAACCAATTTTGACGCTTCTTGCTCTCACTCAGATCCCAAAAAGAACTTGCAGCAGTTTTGCCTATTCGGCAAATCCTGGGGGCAGCATAAAAGAAGGAGAGGATACAGTCGAATGCAGGCACAAATGCTCATCAGAGCCTTATCACTTGATCTCTCCTCCCCTTCCTCACATACCATTTTCCCATTAGAAACCTCCTTCCATCCCCAAAGAAGGGAAAGGAGTTTGTAAGCCGCTCTGAGACACCTTTGGGTAGTGAAGGGCGGGGTATAAATCCAATCTCTTCTTCTTCTTCTTCTTCTTCTTCTTCTTCTTCTTCTTCTTCTTCTTCTTCTTCTTCTTCTTCTTCTTCTTCTTCTTCTTCTTCTTCTAATAGCATCAAGATATGAAATACTCCAGGATACGAGACACTTTATCACTTATGGGGGACATGTACTAAAGCTAGACAATTTTGGGTACAAATACATTCAGTTATTCATAAAATTTTAAATATTAATATACAATTGGGGGTTTTTTGTTGTGATTAATGGATGGTCAATTAGAAAGGACACATGGAACTTTATTTTTGTATATGGCAAGGGTGGCAGGACTACTATATGCTCAGAAATGGAAATCTACAGTGATACCGACAATAGAAGAATGGACGATGAAGATGATGGAGATAGTGGAGGTGGCTGAACTTATTTCTTTGATTAGAGAAAAGACATTAAACACATTTATAGCTCACTGGAAGCCTCTGGTGAACTTTTTGGAGGAAACAGGGGGGAAAGAACTGATGATTTATGGGTTTGAAGAATAAGAGGGTGAGAAAGGAATTAGAGACAGAAGAGAGGGCTTTTTCATTTATGGATCTCTAGAGAGAGCATGGAGCTGCGGTGGCACAACTGGTTAAGACGCTGAACTGCAGGCTGTGGAAGGTCAGTAGTTCAGCAGTTCGAGACCCGAGTTGCCGCATGATGGAGTGAGCTCCCGTCTCTGGTTCCAGCTCCTGCCAACCTAGCAGTTTGAAAGCAAGAAATTGCAAGTAGATAAATAGGTACCACTTCGGTGGGAAGGTAACAGCATTCCGTGCGCCCCGGTGTTTAGTCATGCCGGCCACATGACCATGGAAACGTCTTCGGACAGCGCTGGCTCTTCGGCTTTGAAACGGAGATGAGCACCGCAACCCTAGAGTCGGACTCGACTGGCTTTCGAGCAAGGGAACCTTTACCTTTGCCTTTTAGAGAGGGCAAATAGAGAATTAAGATGTACCAGTTGTAGGTGAGAATCGAAATATATTCTGCTTTTTTTTGTGGGGGTTTGCTTTCTCTTTTTTCCCTTATGATTTTTCTGAATTCTATTCTCTGTGTATTTTTATGTATTTTCATGAAAAGTTTAATAAAAATGTTTAAATAAAAATACTCCAAGTTTGGAGAGTGAGGACAGTAACTGGCTACTGGGCTGTGTACCAGAGAGAGTCTGTCGACCAGCGGTACCTGTCCTTGGCCTCGATCAGCGGTACCTGTGCCAAAGACAATAAAAGGGAGCTTCCAAAACACTCTGATAACCAGACGTTCATATCCAGCATACTCTGAAATGTCAGCATGCTCTGAAATGGCAGAGCGCAGATATAAAGAAGAAGGGGGGGTTGCATGGTTTTGGCAACAGTGGTACTTTAGGACTGTCCCACTTGTCAGGGTGAGGCACTGGGAAAAGCTTCCTGTGCTGAAATTTGACTGCTGAACGTGTAGATCGTAGGGTGGTTGACTCTGAGTTGGGAAATTCCTGGAGATTTGAGGGTGGAGCATGGGAAGGGCAGAGTTTGGCGAGGAAGGGCAGAGTTTGGCGAGGAAGGGGGGGGAGCTCAGCAGAGGGGTGATGCCCTGAAGTCCACCCTCTGTCATTTCCCCATTACAGATTTTACCTCCTCCTCAAAGCCGCCAATAGCATCAAGATATAAAACACACCATGACATGGGGGAAGGAGAGTCTGCCAAAGACAATATCACAGAATGTCCTAAACCCTCTGATAACCAGAAGTTCTCATCCGACAGGTTCTGAAGAGTCAGGGTCTCTGGCCTGGCCTGCTAGAGCCCAGATATGAAGAAGAAATGGGGTTCTTGTGATTTCGCCAGTTGTGAGACCATTTCGATCCCGGGTGAGTTTGAAGCGTCGCCCCTCGTCTGGTTAAGGAGCGGCAATAATTCATTCTTTAATGTTATCTTGGCTCCAGGTTAAATGCTCTTGTGTGGTTGTACTGACATTCTGAGGAAGGATCGAGATGACAAATCTACTTGGGATACTCCTCAGAGACAGAATACAGTCTTCACGCAATGTGATGACGGCAAGATTTGCATCTGCGGGTTTTCTACCGCATACTGTTGCCATGCAGCCACTTCAGATGCCATTATTAAAGACTCTGTAACATGACCAGAGGTTGATTCGGGGGGGATCGCCATTTCCCCAGGTGAGGTGCGGGGGCAGGGCACATGACGAAGCCCCGCCCCCTGCTTCCAGCCGCCCCTCTTCCGGCCCTCATTCAGCCAGGAGGAGGCAGGAGAAGAGGGAGGGTAAGTTGCTTCCTCCCTGCCTCTCCCCACCCCTGCCTGCCTGGGGCCAGGGAGGGCCTTCGCGGGGCTTCCTAGCACTCCCGCCGGCCTTGGAGGTCCACCGCCGGGCCCCTCATGGGGCTCAGCAGTGGAGCTGCAAGGCTGGTGACGGCGGCCGGGACCGTTGGGGGTGGGGTGTGTGGCCTTATGACACACTTCCGGTGATGTCATGGGGTGTGGCATATGCTAATGAGTTATGCTAATGAGTTCCCCTAGCTCTTTTTCTACGAAACGACCCCTG
>NW_015173163.1:82599-131458 GCF_001447785.1 Gekko japonicus
AAATGCTGGGTGTCTGTGTATTTTCCGTAGCAATGTGGTCATTTGCCCCCATGCTTGATTTATAGCTGCTTTGGTTTATAGCTAGTCTTGGTTTATAGCTGTTTTTTCTCCCTGGAATTGCCTACCAATGTTCCCTCTAAGCTGTGGAGTCTTGTGAGCAAAATTTCTACTTTGTGAGCCACTGGCATTAAAGCTGTGAGCGAGTGATTTGGCTACTGCATCAGTTAGTTTGCCTCTGGAGCCCTCCTTCCTAAGTGAAGAGAAAAATATGTGAGCCAGAGGCTTAAAAGCTGTGAGCTAGCTCGCACTAACTCAGCTTAGAGGGAACACTCCTGGTAACTGGAATGTGAATAGCTACATATTTTGTACTTCATCTTTCCTTTTTGGCACTCTGGTACTAGGTCTTCACTGATGTGCTTGTTGTTGCTTTTCTCTCAACAAACCAGTTACTGAAAACAGATAAAATTGTGTTGAACTTCTATCCTTTTTACCTGACATGGGTGGTTTGCTTGTTTTCCCCCACATGTGCCATCAGATAGGCTCTCCAGCTCTGAGTTGGCAATACCTTGGAGATTTTGGGGGTGGAGCCTGAGTGGTGGGTTTAGATTCAGAGGAATTAGCTGTGTTAGTCTGTTGCTGCAAAATAGTCCAAGAGTTCAAATAGCACCTTTAAGACTAACAAATAGCACCTTTAAGACTAACCTTTAAGACTAAGACTAACTGAGTAATGGGTGTGGCCTTATGACACACTTCTGGTAATGGCAGGGTGTGTGGCCTTATGACACACTTCCGGTGATGTCAGGGGGTGTGGCATATGCTAATGAGTTATGCTAATGAGTTCCCCTAGCTCTTTTTCTACGAAACGACCCCTGAATATGACTACCTTGCTGGAGTGTGGAAAGTGGCAATGGACAGATCTGTGTTCCCAAGAGAAGCGCCCTCTGCTGGACTATGGAATGCACACTTTGGCCAAGGGGAGCCTTGTGCCTAAGAAGCATGTCAAGCCAGATGTGGCCCCTGCACCTCTGCATCCACCCAAGCACTGGAATGCAGACCAACAGCCCTGGCCTCCATGCAAGCGGAGAAAGCAGCAGATCAGAAAAGAAGCCATGTTCTGGTAAAGGAGAGATGTTCCTGAACAGAAGCCATGAGGGAATGTCTTTTTCATCACGCAGCATTCCCCCTATCCTATGTGTGTTAACTTCTGGGAAAATAACACATTCCTCTTCCTCCTGAGCCAGCCTAAAACAAAAGACTGTGCCCAGCTAAGGCCAAAAGGAGCCATTAAGCCTCCTTGTCGCTCATCCAGATAATGCCGCTGTCAAGCATCGGATCGTTAATACGGAGCACCAGACCTGCAAAGTGATTGGATCTCTTCACCCTTTCCTTTGTCTCACCCCCTTCCCCCAGAGGTTTCACTCCCTGCAGACCATTAATTCTCAATTACTGGACTATTGATCCCTTTATGTACCATCCAGAGTTTAAGTTTTTTTTCTAGTACTTCCTGGGGACTGGGGACCACATGAGCTTTTGCCTCAAGTCACATTTTAGCTATTTAAGTGGAGCCTTCCCTGACTTCCCCCCCTTGCCTCTTGCTCCTTCCTCTCCTAACCCCACCCTACCTTGTTGGTTCCATTCTCGGTCAGTTTGGAACCAGTCCACGTGTGTTGCTGGTCAGCTCACGATCTCTTCCCCCTTAGTGTGTTTTTAGTTTTTGCTGTGTCATCTCATCAGACAGGTAAAGTATTATCCCACCAATGATATCCCTGCTCGTGCAAACGTCGCTGTCCTTTCAACTCTGTATTCCTAGCTTTGTATTGTGTGTGTGTGAATGTATTGTGTGTGTGATCATTGATTGTATGCTTGAAGAACATCTAGTAAAGAAATAATTATTTCAGCAACACAGTCTTAGCTATTCACGGGCTCTGGGAATTCTCACTCCCGTATAGACAGGTTATGATCCCATATTTTATGCCTATTGCCATTTAATATTCATAATTCCCCAAGCTTGTTAATAAAATAAGGCAGTTTGGCTAACAATACCACAATGGACTATATTTAGCGGAGATCTTATTTGTCATTATAAGCTGTTTCACTGGGGATCTTTTCATACTTCTCCACATGGTGTTTGGATCATGTATTAACTCTACTGTCCTTATCCTTATTCTTAACATTATTCCTTGTCATTCCTGAAGATATCTATCTATATTAATACAGTGTACAAGTTCGTTTAATTTACAGTGTTGTTCATTAACATTTACAGTTAGTTTTCATCAGAGGTCATTTGGGGGGGAACGCAGGGGATCGCAGTTCCCCCGGGTGAGGTGCAGGGGGACGGGGCACATGACAAATCCCCGCCCCCTGCTTCCGGCCGCCCCGCTTCCGGCCCTCATTCAGCCAGGAGGAGGCAGGAGAAGAGGGAGGGTAAGTTGCTTCCTCCCTGCCTCTCCCCACCCCTGCCTGCCTGGGGCCAGGGAGGGCCTTGGCAGGCTTCCTCGCACTCCCGCTGGACATGCAGGTCCACCACCGGGCCCCTGATGTCGGGGGTGTGGCATATGCTAATGAGTTATGCTAATGAGTTCCCCTAGCTCTTTTTCTACGAAATGACCCCTGGTTTTCATAGAATTCATGCACAGTAATTAGTGTTTGATTTACTACTAGAAGGATGGGGGAGAAAAGCACTCTCTTTTTTTACCCTTTAGGTGGGACTTTGGAGTCCTCCTTCAGATTTGGTTTCTACCACCTCTGGTAAAGGGGGAACTCCCCCCCCCCGCTCCCCAGCAGCTGGCCAGACAATCAGCTTTGAATATGTTTTCACTTTGAACTGCCCTCTGCTATGTAGACCATGCCATTGTTGCTCAATCATCCAATCACATCTGCAAGATCAAGAATTGTATATTTAACAGAATTTGGTTCAATTACAGGAGGCATTTGTCCCAAGTCAGGCACACAAGTGTGAAGATGCTATACACTGCAAGGAACGATCGGGCATTCTTCAATCCCATGGGAAGGCCACGCTCATATCCTGCATCTTTTCCCAATAAACACTGTCAAAATATTCTTCCTGCTTTGGCGTCAGGTGATTCTTCCAGTCCTCACAGATTCCTGAAACAACACAACAAGGAGTGGTAATCAGAGGGATTTTTTGTATGTGTGTTGGTGGAGTGTCATTTCCTTCTGTCTCACTTTTGTATCCGCACAATATGTGAAATTGATTCTCTTTCAGGGTCAAAGATGTCCTAGTCAGGTCATTAAATGGGGGGTGGACTATGCCTTCTGTAAGGCTATATGAAAATGCAGGTGGTCTTGTTCAGTAAAATCGAACCTGAATGTTTGTAAAGGGTTGAAGATGTGAAGGAGTCTGGAATCTGGACGTGCTTGATCCTCTTTGGTTGTCCCATTTTGGGTCATGTCTAACCCAGCTCAGTAATGCCCTGCCCCTCCCCTTTGGTTGATTTCCCACTGTCGGCCCTCAGCATCCATACCCTGCTAGGATTTCACACTGTACAAAGTTGCAGCCATCACCACTTACCAAATACATGTCCGTGTGTACGTGCGCACACGCACACACACACGCACACACTTGCATACAAGGACATAGGTCACACAAGGCACCCCTTAGGATTCAACATATGGACACATAAAGCTGCCTTCTACTGAGTGATCCCATTGGTCTATGGGTTGTCCAGCAGGAGATATCCAGGGTCTCAAGTGAAGGTCTTTCACATCACCTACTACTCGATCCTTTTAAATGGAGATACCAGGGACTGGGACCTTCTGAATGCCAAACAGATGCTCTGCCATTAAGCTACAGACCATCCCTAATCTACAAGTCTCATCAAAGTTTCTGGAGCTATTAGCCATAGTTGTCAAGAAGAGTCACCCCAAGAAAGCAAACATGAGGCAAACTTTATAGAATAACCAAGCCCTTGGACTTTTCCATCCTATCAACTTTGTGTACATGGGGGCATAAGTAAATGTATTTATGCAAGATCACATTCTGGAACGAGGCACTCCTTCCACACTGCTTTCACCTTTCCTCAAGAACGGTCCCTTCTGGTGATCCATGACGGTGTCTGGTAGTAGTGTGAAATTGCACATCTTGTTGTCCTTCATCTTCTGGAAGGAGGAGTTTTCAACCACAGAGTCGATTTGCTGACTCGTGAGCTCCTTCCCTAGGAAGCGGCAGATCTTCTCCACGCAGCCTCTCAGGTCCTGGAGAAGGGGGGGATGGAATACCAGTCACCCCAACAGTGCAAATGAGTGTGCAATGCCTGTGATGATCAGCCCATTGTCAAGAGGTACGGGAGGCCATTGAGGTCATTTTAGGTAGGTTCTGCACCCAGGTTTACAAGGAACACAAAAAGCGAGGCAAATAGGCCATACCTTTACCTTTTAATTATTATTATTTTTCTTTTTTAAAGTGACATTTTAATGGTTTAAAAGGTAGTTCCATTTCTCCCTTTTATAATTTTTATAACCTTTACACTTCTGTGTTGTTATTAGCAGAGGTCATTTTGGGGGGGATCGCGGGGGATCGCAGTTCCCCCGGGTGAGGTACGGGGGGCGGGGCACATGACGAAGCCCCGCCCCCTGCTTCCGGCCGCCCCGCTTCCGGCCCTCATTCAGCCAGGAGGAGGCAGGAGAAGAGGGAGGGTAAGTTGCTTCCTCCCTGCCTCTCCCCACCCCTGCCTGCCTGGGGCCAGGGAGGGCCTTCACGGGGCTTCCTTGCACTCCTGCCAGCCGGGACTGTTGGGGGTGGGGTGTGTGGCCTTATGACACATTTCCGATGATGTCAGGGGGTGTGGCCTTATGACACACTTCCGGTGATGTCAGGGGGTGTGGCAAGCAGGGCTCTTTTTGTGGCAGGAACTCCTTTGCATATTAGGCCACACACCCCTAATGTAGCCAATCATCCAAGAGCTTACAGAGCTCTTCTTACAGTAAGCTCTTGGAGGATTGGCTACATTAGGGGTGTGTCGCTTAATATGCAGATGAGTACCTGCTACAAAAAGAGCCCGTATGCTAATGAGTTCCCCTAGCTCTTTTTCTACAAAATGGCCCCTGGTTAGCCTTTTCTGGGTCTTACCGGGTAGGCTTTTGTGGGGAATTCCTTCTCATTGTATTTCAAATTGATTGAATTGTACTGGTCGATGACTGTAATAATAATAAACTGAAACTGAAACTGAGGTCATTTTACAAGATACATCTGGCCAGGCTGCTTCTGGGTGTGTCTTCATCTTCACTTCTTGCATTATTATTCTATACAAATCGCTTTGACTGAAGGAACTGGATGAGGCCAGGAAAAGATCCATTGATGGGATACAGCAAATGCTGAAAATGGATCTCAAGTTACGAGAGGAATCGTGGGCTGGATCCCATTCCCACAGAGGAGTTCCACCAGCCGAAGGTGGGTGATGATGTCCATTCATTTGTCCCTTGCAGGGCAGACTTCTGACTCCCCTCTCAGGCTGTGCTTAGGGGTTCCCTGTCCTTCAGGAGCAGCTGGGGTGGGGGGCTACAGCCAGGGATAGCAGGAGAGGAAGGTCTGCTCTGCCAATAGGACACCCTTCCATCAGGGGGGAAATTCTGCTGGATCCAAGTTGCTCGTTGAGAAAGTAGAGTTTCTGGACAAGCTTTCAGTTAAACTAACCAAGCAGGGTGTTTTAATGAAGATCTCTTAGGCCGAGGGGGCTATTGTTCAGTGACAGAACATCTGCCAAAAATATTTGAAGACAGAAGTTGGGATCCTCAGGAGCTGAGGTAAGTGGTGTACCTGTGTGAATGCAGCTGGTCTTGGAGCCATACCTGCTGCAGCTCTTCATAAGTGACCAAGAAGAAGTTGTCTCTGCCCTTCAGTTTCATCCAGCCTTTCACATGGTCAAACCAGGAACCATAGTGCACTGAAAGAGGAACATGGAGGTAGAATAGAAGAAAGTTTAAAAAAAAATCATGGGGGGAAAGCAGGAGTTGGAGTGGACCAGCAAAGGTCATTCTCAGGGATGTTGTGGATGAATTCCACCTAGAAAGGCCAGTTCTCCTGCTATAGCAGAAGAAGTCCCAGCACCCTGTTCCTTTGCCCACCTGAGCAGGAATAAATGGGGGAGACTGCAGTGGGAACAGGCCGGACTCTGAAGGGGTCTGGAACATGGGGGCACCATCAAGGATGGCATTACTTCCTGGGAAACCTGAATGTGACATCATGCCTGTCTAAGAATCGCAGCAAACTCTACAATAAAGCCATAGAGTTTCTGGTGACTCCTAGAGTGGATTGATGTAATTTCTGAGCTTTTACTGTTTGTTTTTTGTTTTTTGCTGGGCTGTTTCTCAGGTCTTTGCCCCTGGAAATTTTACAGGGTTGTCAATGGCAGACTGGCAACCGTAGTGGAAGTATCCTAAGTATATTGAAGTGAATGAGCTTAGAATAGTAGTGTATTGCTACATTGAGACACAAGTGTGTTTCTTTTCAGGTTCAGGACGTGATTACACATCCAAATAGTTGTGTTATTATTTTGGTAGTGAAAAGTTCTATTATTGTTATGTTTAATATGTATTTATTATGAATTGTACAGTAAAGGCGAAGGATTTTCAGAAAGAGATTTGGTAACATTTGTCTCTGACCTTGACCTGCCATGTTTAGATATTATTCAGCAACAGATTCTTGCTGAACTTTTGCATATGGATGAAATAAAGGCAGTGATAATTAATATGAATAATGGCAAATCTCCAGGACAAGATAGATTGCCTACTGAATAGTATAAAACCTTTTCTGATTTCTTAATTCTAAAACTTTACTTATTGTATACCAAGATTTTTTAGTCTGGCTAATTGCCATTGTTGTTATATGGTATTAATATCTCTGTGATCTGAAACATGGCAAATTAGTGCAAATTTTTGACCTATTTATTCGATGAATGCAGATGATAAGGTATTAACTGCTGTTCTTGCTATTCTGCTATTCTTGCTAACAGACTTCAAAAAGTTGTTACAACTTTGGTACATACAGACCAGGTAGGATTTATACAAGATAGACAAGGCTCTGATATAATCTTTGTCTGGTTACTGGTCTGATTGCTTTAAACAGTAAGAAATCTGATCAAGTTGCCATTCTCTCACTTTTACTACACTGACTAAATTCTGTTTTCCTTATGAATTTTTGAAGTGGTTTAGAATTCTTTATTCATCTCCGAGATCCAAGGTGCTGCCTAGGGATGGGCACAAACCGAAAAACAAACCACAGTTTGAACACAAAGCAGGCTACCTTTGGATTTGGGCAGAAGAGCAAATTTAAACTTGTCTTTGTGGGGCAAAGTAAATACAATCAAAATAGATATTAGGATTATTTATATTTTACATGCAAATCCCTTTCCATATATCTTGCAGATATATTCATAAAACTAATACTCCATTTCAGAAATTTATGTGGAGTTCCTTACTGCCTCAGATTTCTTTAAAGAGGATGCAACTTCCATTCAAGGAAGGAGGATTTGGTATCCCTGATCTTAATTTATATCCTCAGGCATACTTCTTAACTTGTACTAATTATTGGGATGACTTGTTGCAGTTGGACCGTCAGTCTTGGGCACTTCTGGATGCTTCTTATATGGTGCCCCTCTTTAAGTGGAATGCATTAGGGTCTCCTTATGTTAGAGTCGATCCCATTTCCCCTACAGCTAAAGAACAATGGTGCATGATATACCCCCCAACAAGCCTTATGCTCGGGAGACCAAAACTGACTGGTGATCCCTGGTCCAAAAGATGTCTGGCTCTCCTCAACTAGGGTCAGGGCCTTCTTGGGCCAGGAGTCAGACCTTGCTCAGTTCCACAGGGCGTGTAAAACAGGGTTGTTCCATTAGATCTACGGTTGCGGACAGCAGTGGTTCCTTAGCGTGGCCTTTACGAATCCCAGTCTGTTATCAGCCCTATGGAGGGAGCGAAGTTATACGCATGCCATCAATTATTCTGAGGATTTACACTGTTTTATCTATTAATAACCATTTACCATTTTCTATTTATTGCTTTTAACTTGTTTATGTCTGATTCTGTTGTACACTACCCTGAGTCATTTGGAGGAGGGTAGTATATAAATTTAATAAATAAATTTAATAAATAATTTGTTGTTAACAACAACAAATCCCCCTGGCAAGATTCGAGGTTCATAGCTGGCATAATAATAATAATAATAATTATAATAATAATAATAATAATACAACAATATCAATTTGATCATTTTCACTTGGTATATTAACATTTTGGGTCAATCCAGAGCTAAAAATTGGGAATAATTTTTTTTTTATGGAAGGCTTGGACTGATAGGGAAATTTTTACATTGTACCAATTGATAGATTGTGATGGTGAGCTTTTGTCATTTTCTCAGCTGAATTCTAGATATGGCTTGTCAACTTCTGTTGAATGGCAGTATTTACAATTGCAACATCTGCTGGTATCTAAATACGGGCCTGTAGCATTAAGTGCCGCAGTATCCCTTTTGCTCCTGGTAGCTCTAATTGAATTGATGCAGAAAAGGAAACTGGCAAACTTTGTCCATGAATGTTTGATGTTGATTAATAAACATGATACGCCGAGTCTCAGGAATTAATGGAATAAGGAGCTAAAATGCCCAATTTTGCCAAAGGAATGGAATATGGCAAAGTTTATACCTTTTCTCTCCATGGATCTTGTGATGGCAAAAAAATTGTGTTTAGGATATATTGGATGCCACAGTGCCTCTTCAGCAAGGGACCAAGTAAAAAGTCTAACTGGTGGAGTTGTAACTTACAGGACATGTCCCTTAAACACATGCTTTGGGCGTGTCTAGTCATTCAGCTTTTCTGGGAAGAAGTTATTACTCATATCAGTTTTGTATTAGAATTTGTACTGATTTTTGAGGATGCTTATGTACTTTTAAACTATCTGCTCATCTCTTGGAGGCTAACCAATGGTCAATGAAAATGCATCCTCCATGCCCTGGCTACAGATAAAAGATTTGTATTACAGCACCGAAAAGATAAATGCCCGCCTCCAGTAAATCAATGAATCGACAACCTTAGAATTCTATCAATATTTGAACCCATGGCATATAGAAGGCAATTGTGCATGGACTTATTTTTAGATATTTGGAAGCCTTTTATAGAAATGTGTGTGTAGATCTGCCACCACTGTTATATTTTTGTCTCTGTGTATATCTGCCTTTAAGGAGCTGCGGTGGCTCAAGTGGTTAAGACGCTGAACTGCAGGCTGTGGAAGGTCGGTAGTTCAGCAGTTCGAGACCCAAGTGTGCCACATGACGGAGTGAGCTCCTGTCTCTAGTTCCAGCTCCTGCCAACCTAGCAGTTCAAAAGCAAGAAATTGCAAGTAGATAAATAGGTACCACGGAAACGTCTTTGGGCAGCGCTGGCTCTTCGGCTTTGAAACGGAGATGAGCACCGCAACCCTAGAGTCGGATTCGACTGGCTTTCGAGCAAGGGAACCTTTACCTTTTCCTTTATATCTGCCTTTGTTTTTGTTCTGTTTGGTTGCTAGAGTTTGAGTCTTTTCCCCCCTCCCCCCATTTTTTAGAATTTACAATAGCAGTGTATGAGTGTATGTTTTTTTTTACATTTTTAACATTTTTTAAACATTTTTACATTTTACAAAAGTGACAGTGTATAAGACACAGCAGCGTGCAGGCTTCTACTCCTGTCTCAGAGAAGTGCCCTGCGATTACAGCGCTGAGCATGTAACTCGGTGCATGGCATGCCTGTTGCAATTCCACCTAAAAGATTCAGAAGATGTTTCTATTTCTGTACCATTCCCTCTCAGGAACTCTTCCAGGAATTCTTGTAGGGTTTCAGGATCTTTATATAGTTTCAGGAGTTTGGAACCGTGGTAGAATGAGATCATCGCATCCTTTGGATTGCGCATGGTGAAGATAATCTGTAGGAGAGGCAGAAGCACCGTTACAGGACAGCAACAAGATGTAAACGTATGGGATTTCTTTTCTTTTTTTTAAATTGCCCCAAAGGGCAAAAAATTATTAATTTTAATAACATTACAAACTTTACATACAAACATTGAAACTTACAGTCCATAAAACACACACACAAACTTACAAACAAAACAAACAAAACATTGACAGGGGTTTTAAATCTTCATAGTTACTACAAGCTTTTCAGCCTAAATGCAAACATTTATTTCTACTTTTAAGGAGTGTGAGTAAATACCATTACCTTTCTACCTTATTGGGTTATAGCAATATCATGCTATATCTTATAATATTGTCCTTTAATTTTAACTGGCTAAATATATTTCTTGTACCAACTGTAAAATCATATCCATGTGTTCTGAAATATAAAAGTATGGGATTTCAAGAAGAGCTAATTTTGTTTTAACAAGTACTCTACAAACCCAGTTTTCAAAAGCAAATCTTGAAATTCTAGACATCCCGAATTGTGACCTTTTCCCTCTTGTCTATTTTTTTACTCGAGAATGCCTGAGGCAGGCATATTAAAGGATAGTATTTAGGGGGCAGGTCCTGGAAAGGGAAGGGTTTGGGGAGGAGAGTCTGCTGCGACTACACCAAACTGGAAGAGAATTATGTAAGCTGCTTTGGATTTGCATTGGACATTAAAGCCTAGTTTCAATTGCTAAACAAGCAATCAAAATAATTTTCTAAACTAATGGGGAAAGTGCATTTGTTACATTTATTTGGATAGTGGAAAGAGGGTATATGAATGAGCAAAAATAAAAGATAAATGCCTGCCTCAGGCATTCTCAAGTAAAAAATAAACAAGAGGGAAAAGGTCACAATTCGGGACAGACCAGAATGCTGACATCAAAGAACTTCCCAATAACCGAAGAGTGTTTTTTACAGTCAAAGACAATATTGATACATACAGATCAATAGGAAAAAAGTCTTAGTATAACGGTGCTGATAGTAACAATCAGTGTTCCCTCTAAGCTGAGTTAGTGTGAGCTTACTCACGGTTTTTTAGTCTCCAGCTCACATTTGTGTCTTAGTTCACGGAGGATGGCTCCAGAGCAAGCTAATTTATGCAGCAGCCAAATCGCTTGCTCACAGCTTTAATACCAGTAGTTCACAAAGTAGAATTTTTGCTCGCAAGACTCCACAGCTTAGAGGAAGCATTGGTAACAATACAAAGTTTCACATAAGTGAAACATGTTTCAATGAATCAGGCACATCCCTACAGTTTATCAAATGGAATACATGGAAAACGCCCAAGGATGAACTAGGACCAAAATAAGATTTGTCTTAAGCATACAAAGGGAAGCATGACTTTTTCATACTCACACAAAATCACCACCACCATGCATAAGACTTTCTTTGATGACAGCCAAGACCTAGTACTGCAATCCTAAACAGAGGTTCTCCCTTCTAAGCCCGTTGACTTCTGTGGTCTTAAAATGGTGTATGCAGGGCTTTTTTTTGGTAGAAAAAGTCCAACAGGAACTCATTAGCATAATAGGCCACACCCAGCAGCAGAAATTCATTAGCATATTAGGCCACACACCCTGACTGCACCACTCATTAGCATATTAGGCCGTATTCCCATGTTATCAGAAGTGTGGTCATCCAGCCAAACCCACCTTTTGCTTCTTATTCTGTTTACCTTGTTTGTTGTCAAAACCCAGGGCCTTTTTTGTTGCAGGAACTCCTTTGCATGTTAGGCCACACACCCCTAATGTAGCCAATTCTAATGAGTTCCTGCTGTTGGGTGTGGCCTATTATGCTAATGAGTTCCTGCTGGGTGTGGCCAACTTGGGAGCCAGCCAGAACTCCGTTCCTGTGCGTTCCTGCCCAAAAATAGCCCTGGGTGTATGTATCTGTGCTAAAGATTGCATGGTTAGGCTGCACTCACACACACTAAATAAATCCTCTTTCAATCCACTTTCCAACTGGATTTTGCCAGTTTGCACAGTAAAACCCAGTTGGCCTGTATTGTATGACTCAAACCTTTTTGTCTCTCAAAGACAGTATTGTCTGCTCCCACTGGCGGAGACTCTCCAGGGATCCAGGCAGAGGTCTTTCCTTTCACCCATCACCTAAGCCTTTTGAACTTGAGATCCGTGGATTGAATTTGGGACCTTCCGCATGCCAAGCTGATGTGCTACCACTGAGCCTCCACCCCTCCCCATCTATGCATATTGCAGTATTCGCCATTTATGTTGTTCCTCCATTACCTTGGCTTTCGAATGAATGAAAGACTTGGGGAAAAGCTGGAGTGGCAGATGCGAAGTCAGGAGCCTGGGTGGAGGACATCTCAAAGCAGACATCATTCCTCCAATACCTTCAATCCAAGGCACCCGTTGCCACACTGGTGCACTGTAGACCCATGTGGTGTCCCCACTATGCTGGATCAAGCTCAAGATCTGTGCCATCCAATTGGTACCTAGAAAGGAATTTGCTTGTCATTGGGAAGTCTCTTGGGAAGACTAGATGACCTGCAAGGTCCCTTCCAACTCTAACATTTTATGATTCTATGATTCTTCAACACGTCACTGATTTCTTTAAAAAATCTTGTTGTTAACGACACCATAATTTCATGGTGGCCCAGGTGAGAATGTAGCAAAAGCAATCAGGGGCTATAATGCAAAGTCGGACCACATAATATCAATCAGACTTCATGGGAAGCCTATCAACATACCCATCATTCAGGTTTATACCCCAACTACAGATGTTGAAGAGGAAGAAATTGAAAGCTTTTGTGCAAGTGTCCAGGAAGAAATTGATCACACATCTAAACAAGGTGTCCTGATAATCGTAGGTGAAGCTAAGGTTTGACACGAAGTAGAATGAAATATTGTCGGAATATTTGGCCAAGGAGCATGAAACGAAGCAGGAGAGCAATTCATACAATTTTGTCAAGACAATAATTTACTCATCGAGAAACCGTGTTTCAGGCAGCCAAAGAGAGGATTGTATATGTGGACATCACCAGATGGCCAATTCAGAAATCAAATAGATTACGTAATCAGAAGCAGAAGATGGAGAAGCTCTGTTCTTCTCTGCTAAAGCAAGACCAGGAGCTGATGACTGTGGCAAAAAGATAAAGGTTTCCCTTGCTCGAAAGCTAGTCGAATCCGACTCTAGGGGGTGGTGCTCATCTCCGTTTCCAAGCCGAAAAGCCAGCGCTGTCTGAAGATTTTTCCATGGTCATGTGGCTGGCATGACTAAATGCTGAGGTGCATGGAACGCTGTTACCTTCCCACCAAAGCAGTACCTATTTATCTACTTGCAATTTCTTGCTTTCGAACTGCTCGGTTGGCAGGAGCTGGAGCCAGAGATGGGAGCTGACACTGTCACACGGCATTGGGGTCTCGAACTGCTGAGCTACTCACTTTTCGGTCTGCAGCTCAGTGTCTTAATCTCTGAGCCACCGCGGCCCTTGATGATTGTGGTACAGACCATGAATTGGTAATGTCAAAATTTAGAATTGTTGGGAGCTGACTCCCAGCCTGGTCATTGGCCATCCTCGGCTTGGGTAGTTCGGGTACTAAAATATTCTGCCACCACCATGTGACTTCTATGAACATTTCTCCATTTATTCTCCGATTAAGCAGGTTGTTACAAGTTGCCCCCAAGACAGGGGACTTGTTTAAGGGGGTGATGGGCTGAGCAGAAGAAGGAAGCAGAAGAAGGAAACAAAAGTCTTACACACTTCAGGGTAACACTGTCACCAGTCCCTTTAACTAATCCAACTGCCAGAGACCAAGGGACTAAGCTTCTAGCCCTCGTGAGTCTAGGAACAATAAATCAGCCCTGCAAGGTTGTGCACTTACAAGGCAAGTTCCGGACACAAGTTACTTTGGTAGCTGTAGCCAACCTGGGCCAAAGTACTGGATTCAGATTGAAGCCCCAGAATTCAAGAACACACCAAATATAGCTAAAATGATGGATTAAAAAGAATGTGCAGGAGTATACAATAAAAGAGCAGTGAACAGGGAGGATAGAAATAATAAAGCTAAATAACTAACCTAAACACTTCTCACAAGCAATAGATCTCTAATCCAGATGCTAACTTAGCAAGACTGAGTCCAAGATAAGTTCCAAAATCCAAATCAACAGGTGCTCAGCTATGCTGGTCCACCTAGGGATTCCAGTCCCCAAGTGCAGGCAGGGATTCCCCCAATTTTTAGGGCTCAGACCTGATGCCAGCCAGCTGGCCGGTGGGGGAAAGCCCCACCCACAAAAGTAGTCTGCAGTCCTGCTTTAAAAGAGTGGGCGCCACGCGCACCTGCCCTTCAAGCGGCAAATTCATGGCTTGCAGGGGAGGCACACGTGGCACCTGCTCTTCCTGAGAGGGGGCTGCCGCTCATGCCCTGCAAGAGGCAAATTCCTATCTTGCAGGGCAGGAGGCCCAGGGCCCACTATTTTCAAGTGGGTGCCACCAGCTCCTGCCTTGCAGGAGGTGAGTTCACTGCTTACAGGGCAGGCGCATTTAGCCCTCGCTTCCCCTCCCCCAACCATTTAAAGGGAAGTTTCCTTTAAATGGTTGGGAAAAGCCAGGGGCGTGCACAAGCTGCGTCCAGGACATGATGGCGTCATTCTGCGTGACATCATTGCATCGGAGATGGCCACGCCCCCTCCTGGAACACCCCCAATCCCCCTGCCAAGATTGGACCTGGCAACCCTAGGTCCACCACAAGTCGAAAGTGTCCCAAAGCTAGTTGTATACCAAAAAGGGGGCAAAACTCGAACGAAGAGTCTTTTCTTTATGCGTTGCAGCGTGCACTGGCGTGATTTGGCTAACCAATCAAATTTAGGCCCGATAATGTAACCCAACTTACTATGGTGTTACTGACCAGGCGAGGCAACCAATCAGGTCAGATTGCCAATTAGTCTCTGACACTCTGACTGCAGCTGTATCAGATCCAATTAAGCCAGTATCCACAGATCTTTGTGTTAATAAGATGGAATGTGTAGGCCCACTTTGGTGGCCTAGGGTGGATGATGTACCCAGTGTTGGAAATGTATGTGTTTACAAGGTCTGACAATCCAGTCATTATAGGGTTAACTTGTTTACCTAGTATTGCTATTGTTTAGACTGACCTGGAAGGGAAACCTGGCGCAGAGCCAATGGGGAATTAGCCTGGGGAAAGTAACTTCTGTTGTGATAAGTGATTGGTTGTTTGTTCCGGGTGACTTCCTTTCTAGGGGTCGAGAAGGACAGATTCTCCATTATCTGCGAGTTAGTGTGTGACTATGTTTTGAGAAATAAGCAGTAGAAAATGTAGCTCTTAAATGTTCTGTTTATTTGTAGGTTTCCTGTGTACCTTTAAGGAGCTGCGGTGGCTCAAGTGGTTAAGACGCTGAACTGCAGGCTGTGGAAGGTCAGTAGTTCAGCAGTTCGAGACCCGGGTGCCGCATGATGGAGTGAGCTCCCATCTCTAGTTCCAGCTCCTGCCAACCTAGCAGTTCGAAAGCAAGAAATTGCAAGTAGATAAATAGGTACCACTTCGGTGGGAAGGTAACAGCGTTCCGTGCACCTTGGTGTTTAGTCATGCCGGCCACATGACCACGGAAATGTCTTTGGACAGCGCTGGCTCTTCGGCTTTGAAACGGAGATGAGCACCGCAACCCTAGAGTCGGATTCGACTGGCTTTCGAGCAAGGGAACCTTTACCTTTACCTTTACTGTGTACCTTTACCCTTAGAAATAAAGTTTTTTAAAGGCAAAGAAATCTCTTCTTTCCAATAGAGCAAGATCCATTGATACTTTGAGTAATTTTAAATACTTTTCACTATTTTTACAACACCCAGAACCTGTGAATACTCCCTAATCCTCCATATCGCTCCCTCTGAGCTACAGTCATCTTGACCCTGGTTCCCAGGACGCAGAAAGCTTCCATGTTCTTCAGGCCACGTTTTTCAAGAAGAGACTATGGAAAAGGCCTAGTCTCTTGATACGGGTAAACACACCGAGGGTTGTATCATGACCCAATGTTGCCATTTGGCCTTTGTTTATTTTATTTCCCTTCTTTCCAGGACGACGTCCATACAAAGCTCTTCTTCCACCCATTTTCTTTCCTACCTGATTTGGGGTAAGTGACATTAATGATATCGTCATCCAGCATTTGGAATTCATTTCCCACATAGTTGAGTATTTCCTCTGAGTAGCCCAGTGTAGGAAAAGGGATCCCCTTGTGGTAGAAGCATTTCTCTGACATCATTGTAAAACTGTAAAAAAAAAAAAGAGCAAAATGTTGTGTTCTTATGGTTTTTTAAACTGTGGACTGTATTTTTCGCTGTAGCTTGGAATGTCCTGATGTTATATAGCAGGGGGCCTCAGCCTTTTTGACCCTGAGGGGCCCTTTGGGATTCTGGCGCAGGATGGTGGGTGCAACCACAAAATGGCTGCCTCAGTAGGTGGAGCTAATCACAAAATGTCAGAGATTGATGTTACAAGCAAAAGGAGAACATACCAAGCTGTGTATAGATGCTAAAGCAAATAACAGCTAGCCAAAAAATTCTCAAACAATTCTTGAACAATACAAAGTGTTATGTAACATATACAACATAGAGCCAAGGTAATATAACAATATATATATACACACACACACATACACACACACACACACACACACACATATATATATATATATAAATAAAACTATATGTGTGTGTGTGTGTGTCCAAAATGATATTGACAAAATTTCCAGCTAGTATATTCATTTCGTGAGTCTTCTTCTGAAGAGGACCGACGTATAACTTCAAACTATCAATCAAATCCATAGAAATGCTTTTAAATAATTTTAACAATTTTTGTTTCCGGTATTAGCTCGTGGCATCCGGCGCCCGCCCATGTCCCGTCGTGAAAAGGGTTTTTTTGTCAAGTCTCCACGGGTGCGCACAAGCACCCAACAGCGCATGCGAACACTTTCGGTTAAAAAAAACAACACAACCCCCGCGGCGCCGCTTCTTTGCCATGCTGCAGGAGTGAGGTATGATCGGCACCTCCCCCCAACCACGGGACATCGGTGGGACGTCCAGTGGGATGTTTGATCTGGCTGCCGCGCGGTAGTTCGCTCCGGGGCAAACAGCCATGCCTCCCCCCCCCCCACGATATCCAGCCTGTCTGACCGGGGCCATAGAAGGGTTGAGGGGATAAGAGGGGTAAGGGAAGGTTAATAGATAAGGGGTGGGGGCAGAAAGAGAGAAGGGGAACTTTGACAGAGAAAAGGGGAGAGGGAAGAAAGCCAAAGTAGGGGAATGCCCCTTCCCTACAAGTTTCTTGTGGGTCCCCACTTCTATATTCTAATTGTGAAGTTGACCAAAACTGAGGATACTTAAATCTGGTGACTGGAGCTATGAATAGGCAAGTCAGATCTTTCTACCTGAAATCTGAAAAACACCCCAATTTTGCAGAAAAATGTGAAGTCTAAAAAAACAACCCATCTTTTTAAAAAATCCAGTGATAAAAGGAGCACCTGTAGCTTTAAGAAAGAGATTTCCTTAGCGGCTGTTGCTGAGCAAATGCAGCATTCCAGATTTGGTTTCTGTGAGTAAAAGGCAGGAGGACAGGACAGGGCTCTTTCCAGGGTTGTTCTGGCCTTTGAGGGAGGACTCAGTGGGGCCAGGCCCAACTGTCAGCAACTACTGGGTGACTTGTTGCCACACAATTTGCATGATTCAATTAGGTCTGGCTGCTTGCTACTGTTCAACAGCAGCCCCCCCCCCATGAAAGCCAGTGTGGTGTAAAGACAGGCCCGTAGCCAGGAATTTCTGCCAGGTGGCATTTTAATTCCTTGGGGGGCACTGGGGCCAGGAGAAAGGGTGCCGATGATCACCTGTGCAGAGACCCAAGCACAACTACAGGACCTCTGGAAAGCGCAGGGGGTGTTCACAGCAGCTGCCACATCTTGCCAGAGAGTCAGGGGCTCTGGGCTGAAAGGAAGTCATAGGACCCTGGCAGGAAGTCAGGGGGCGGGCCCCGAAATGCCCCACTGTAGCTACGGGCCTGTGTAAAGGTTAGAGCTATAGAGTGGGGTCTGGAAGACCCACATTTGAATCCTCATCTTTCTTTGGAAGCTTACTGGATGATTTTGTGCCAGCCACATACTTTCAGCCTAACCTACCTTACAAGGCTGTGGTGAGGATAAAAAGGAGGAAATAATAATTATGTAAGTTGCTTTGATTCCCCACTGTGGAGAAAGATGAGGTCTAAATAATATACATAGATGAAGGTGGGAGACAGATAAAAGACAAGTTGGTGAATGGCTGAGAAGAGAATGAGGCAAGGAAAGGGGAGAGGATATGGGGATTGCCAGGAGGAGGCAAAGAGGAAATAGTGTGTGGGGGATACAGGAGAAAGTGAGGTGCCCCCCATACAAGAATTTGAGGGTTCCCTAAGATGTAAATGGACCTTGTCAAGGACTAGCATCACATAGGGTTGCCAGCCCCTAGGTGGAAGTGGGGGATCCCCCAATTTGGTGAGCTCCAATTGGCCACCGGCCAGTGGGGGGAAGCCCTGCCCCCAACACCCAAAACCCAGCACAATGTCCCCAGTGTGATGACATCACACGGAAGTGATGTCATCATGCTGGGGATGCCGTGCTGCCACCTCCTGTGGCAGTGAATTCCATGTGTTAATCACTCTTTGGGTGAAGAAGTACTTCCTTTTATCTATTCTAACCCGACTCCTCAGCAATTTCATGGAGTGCCCACGAGTTCTTGACAGATCTCTAATCTGACTGAGGATAAGGCAGCTCCGGGTGTTTAGAAATTGACACAAATTCCATCTCAGAAGTCAGCTGAAGAACATTTCAATCTAACAGGATGCTTCAGTGCTGCTGATAAAAGAACATCAGGCTTCAGTGTCAAAAGGCTGACTTAGAATTCATTGAGGAAGTCGCTGAGGGCCAAACTGTGATGACACACGGGTCAGACCCATGGACATCACTGCTATTTACAAATCCAGTGGGGCAATTTAAAAATGCCACAAAGCTGCAATCAGATAAGGTGCACTTGTTCGACCTCCAAACACATACCACATGCCATAGCTGCATGAGGGGTGCATCTAGTTTGGCCTTGAGGCAAAGCTCATCTCATCTAGGGTTACAAACTCCAGGTTGGAAAAAATGTGGAGATTTGTACTTTAAAGAATATTTGAGAATTGCCAGTTTTATTTATTTCATTTAAATATCTTATTTATTTCATTTAAATATATATTTAAATAAATATTAAATTATAATATATATATATATTATTTATAGTCCATCTTCCTCACTTGGACTCAAGGCAAATTATGCAGAGTGAGTTAATACAATCGACAGAATGGGACTGTGGTAAGAAATATTGAACGATGGAAGTATTTGGGTTTAAAATGAACCAACTAAGTTATGAATTCCATATACAATATCTGGCTCTGCCCTGGCTAGAAAAAGAAAAAAAAACAGGCTTGACCTTTCTTTCACTGAATATGTACTCAACATTACATTCCCAGGCCCAGGGGCGTGTGAGACTTTACAATAAGCAGCTGGCTTGGGAAGTGGCAGAACCCCAATAAAGATGTGTGGCCATTTGGACACCTGGCAAGATAACACTAGCTTCCTGAGAGACAGAGAGTTCACACACATACCCCGCTTTTCATCTCTCTAAACATCAAAGCACAGTTTATTTCCCTGATTGGGGGACACCTGGATGACACTGTATTGATCCCTTTGGACTTTTATTGTGTGAGACCAAGGAAACAATATTTCCTGTAATACAATCATCTTTTAGGAAGCAATTTTCAGATAGGCAATTTCCACTTCCATGCTAATCAACACCTGATATGATCATCAAAAAGAACTCCTCCTTTGATGTTGGGTTTAAAATACTGGTCCAGAGCCCACAGACGGCAGCTGAATCCGAAAAGGATTCAGTTAGAGAGTGCCTCTCGACGCGCTTGCATGGGGTGGGGAAAACTTTGTTTTGCATGTTTATTTTTCTGTGTGTATGTTTAGGAACTATGAATGTTTTGCTATAATAAAGATAAGTTTTATTTTAAGAAGAGACTAGTGAATTCCAAGCTTGCACTTCTGCCTTTGGTAAGGGGCAACACACAGGAGACACACACGAACTGAGGGGGGGGAAGTGTGGGTGACAGGGTTAAACACACACCCACACATCCAAAATTCTTACAACAGGGACATTCAGTAAGCAATGAAATCAGATTACAGTTGTAAAATCAATCAGAAACTTTAAATGATACAAATTAAATGGCACAAAAATGATACAGATGGATCCTAGTTTCAGCAAGCTAAACACAGTACTTAAGACCACAGGCCCTAGTAATTTATCCAAGTAACTTTGTGAATAATTTTGTACAGAAATAGAGATGGAAGGGACCTTCAGGGTCATCTAGTCCAACCCCCTGCACAATGCAGGAAATTCACAAATACCTCCCCCCCACACACAGACCTAGTGACCCCCGTTCCATGCCCTGAAGATGGCAAAAAAACAACAACAACCCTCCAGGATCTCCAGCCAAAGTGGCCTGGAGAAAAATTGCTTCCTGACCCAAAAGTGGTGATCGGCACTTCCCTGGGCCTGTAAGAAAGGGCCACAAGAACTAAGCTTTGATTTATTATTTATTTATTTGGATTTATATCCCGCCCTCCCCAAAGGCTCAGGGCGGCTAGCAGAGGCATAATGCCAGATTATAACAATAAAAACAGTATAAAATACAAAATAAACAATTAAATAGGATTCATAAAAAAGACATTTTCGGTGCTCCCCTACCCTTCCTGCCCTCCCTCTCATGATCTGCCTAAGTTCACAGAATCACCATTGCTGTCAGATGGCCATCTGGTCTCTGTTTGAAAACCTCCAAAGAAGGAGAGCCCACCACCCTCCGAGGAAGCCTGTTCCACTGAGGAGCCGCTCGAACTGTCAGGGCGTTCTTCCTAATGTTTCCGTAAACCCTGCCATCCCCAGGCTCTACCTTCAAAATCTCCAGGAGTTTCCTAGCTCAGAGTTGGCAGCCTCACTCAGGGACCTCCCAGTTTCTGAAGAAGAGAGAAGAGCTGTGCCTTTGGACGAAAGGCAAAAACTCATGTGCGTACTCTCCAAGGTTTCATGGGCAAATGAGGATACTTTTGGACCCTCTGCTCTGTACGCTGCAATCCACTCTTTTCACTGAAGTTTCTTCTTTCAGTTAAAGATAAACCAGAAATGTATCTGTCACAACTTCTCTTTTAATTCGTGTGGTTAGGTATGATGTGTCTTTAACTTTCACGTCGTTCCTTTCTCTCACTCAAGGTATGCAATGCTGCCACCAGGGACTTAATTTCAATCTTATTAATTAAACTTTCCCACAGTATTGTGCCCAAGTTCTAAGGCTCCTTCGTTGGACTATGTGGTCCTGAAGATGAGACTGTTGTGTTGTAATAGCATATAACTCTAGGTTTTCATTAAAAAAAATAAAACTTTATTTGTACAAGATGCGAGCCCCGCGCTGGTGGGAGGGGGCTGATGTGCCTTCTCGTGAGGCATGAAGAGAAGGGCAACGGCGCCGTGAGAGGTGCGGCACCAGGCAGGGGGCAGAGCCAGCCTATTTAGGCTTGGCTCCCGCCCTCTGCCCCAGCAGTTCTTCGATGTGCTCGGAGCGAGTTGCAGCTCCGAGCACGATATAGGAAGGCGGGCCCAGGACTTTGTGGGCTTTGGGCCTGGCGGGAGACCAGAGGTCAAGGACAGGTGGCCGCTTGTGCCCGGCGTGCAGCCACAGCGCTCTTCAGGCCGTGGCAGCCAGGGGAATCGGGCCGCTGCAGCAGCGGCCGGGAACATCGGGGCCTTGGCGCTCTCAGGCCACGTTGGCCGGGAGTGCAGCTGTGTTGGTGGCGGCCTGGATCGTCGGGCCACAGCGCCGGGAGCTAGGGACGTCAGCCGCGCCACCACGAGCCGGGGCATCGGGCCGCGGCGGCGGCCGGGAGCACTGGGCCGCTGTGGCAGCCAAGGGTGTTAGACTAGTGGCTTGCAGAGGTGGCGGGAGCATCGGGCCGTGGCGGCCACGGAGCATTGATGCCACGTGGGGACCTGATTCTCGGGGACCGCCACCGCGGCTTGATCTTTGGGGCTGCATCTTGTAACTGCAAGGCAGTCCTCAAGGGCATGTCTTTGGGACCGCATCAAGGTTTGTGGCTCCCACTGTGGTAAAAAAGGAAGAAAAGACAAGACAGAGAGAAGCACCATTCACGGGGGATGTGGTAGGCGGCATAGGTAAGCTGCTGGGCTACCCCCCCTCACCTTTAACTTTATTTTCACGGGCCCAGACCTTGTAGTGTCTTAGGGGTGGTAGCAGGGTAAGGCTGCTCCCGCCCCCCCTCGTCCCTCCTTTCCCCCATAGACTTGAAAGCCTGCTTTTTGGCTGGGGTGGTATTTCCTTGCTTTGGGTGGCTGATATCTATTCCCCCTTCTGTTCAATTGGGGGGGGGGTGTTCTGGTTATTAGGCCAGGGCTCGCAGGCCTTCCTTGCACCCTGCCTCTTCAGTGGTGGCCATTTCGTGGTGGAGCCAAGTGTTGAGGGGTGGCGGCCATTTTGTTGAGTGATGGCCATTTTATGTTGTAATTTAAATACATGAGTAAGGGGGAAGGAACAGGGGAAAGCACTGCACCTCTTGCCATTAGTATAGAAGTGATGCTCATGGTTGGGAGACCAGCAGCAGGGCAAGGCTGCCTCACTCATTTCATGCTATATGGTGGGCAGCTAGGCCCTTGATTTTCTAAGACCAGTGTGGTGCGGTGGTTAAGCATGTAGTCTATAATTTCAGTGAACCGGGATTGATTCCCTGCTCCTCCACTTGCAGCTGCTGGAGGACCGTGGGCAAGCCATAGTTCTGTCAGAGCTGTTCTTTAAAGAGCAGTTCGTGAGGGAGCTCTCTTGGCCCCACCTACCTCACAGGCAATGCCCCCTCACAGGGTAGGGTGTCTGTTGTGGGGAGGGGAAGGGAAAGATGTTTGTTGGCCACTCTGAGGCTCTGAGTATAAATTCTATCTCCACCCTCCTTCCTTCTGTTGCTGGCATGGTTAAGGTAGGATTTATTAGGGAACTTATCTCTGCAATATCGGGAAGAGATGATTTCACTTAAAACTCACAGGCTGGGGTTGGCGATCAGTGTTCCCTCTAAGCTGAGTTAGTGTGGGCTAGGTCACAGTTTTTGGCCTCTGGCTCACACAATTTTCTGGCTCAGGATGAATGGTTCCAGAGCAATCTGGTTTTATGCGGTAGTCAAATTACTAGATCACAACTTTAGTGCCAGTGACTCAAGGTAGGATTTGGCTCACAAGACCCCACAGGTGGGTGGAGTATTTGGAAGCGTTGTATCAGTGACAGATGATCTGCTTTGTGTGCATATGGTCCCGGTTTCCATCTCAGGATCTTTAATGGAAGGATTTGGAGATGGTGAGGTGGCAGACCTCTGCCTACGACCTGGAGAGCCTTTGCCGGTCTGAGCAGGCAATACTCATTTTATTAAACTTTAAAGCGTACAGCGCTATCAAAGGGGCTATTCCTTATGAAGAATAACAATGTTTACCTGCTTATTGCAGCAAGGCTTATTATATTTGAGACTGTAGACAAGGGTTTCTATTCAAATTGACATATTTATTTGGTTTTATCCTGAGAAAGACAGTTAAATTACCAATCTTCCAATTACAACATTTGGCCCTAATGCATATAGGCAGGGATTTTTTTGTAGATAAAGCCCAGCAGGAACTCATTAGCATAATAGCCCACACCCAACAACAGAAACTCGTTAGCATATTAGGCCACACCCCCTGACAGCACAGCTCATTAGCATATTAGGCCACACCCACGTGTTACCAGAAGTGTGGTCATCCAGCCACACCCACCTTTTGCTTCTTATTCTGTTTACCTTGTTTGTTGTCAAAACCCAGGGCTTTTTTGTAACAGGAACTCCTTTGCATGTTAGGCCACACACCCCTAATGTAGCCAGTCCTAATGAGTTCCTGCTGTTGGGTGTGGCCTATTATGCTAATGAGTTCCTGCTGGGCGTGGCCAACTTGGGAGCCAGCCGGAACTCTGTTCCTGTGCGTTCCTGCCCAAAAATAGCCCTGCATATAGGGATGTTTTTCCGGTGCAGTGGTTAGGAGTGAAATCAAATGTAAACTGAATGGAAGCATCTGAACTTTTAGGGTTTCCTTATGCGAAGGAATCCTTGTCAGCAACATGTGAATTTGACAGTGTGAATGCACTCTGAGTTGGCAAACTGGCTTGGTCTTGTCTTGGGTTAGGATTTGAAAATATCCATTACAATACGTCATTTGTACCTTCTGTTTTAGCAGGAATACAGTGTGGCTTCCAACCTGATGCTGTGATCTGGGAATTGGACAGCCAGAACGTCGTTACGGGTCATTGGTTGGTCCTAATGAGCAGTCTTCACAGGTTTAATAGCGCAATTGTCCCTAAGGCGAGGTCCAGCGAGTCGCCACGGCCTGCAAGAGTGGCGTTGGTCATGACAGGCTGTGGACGGTGCCAGCTGGGATGCAGTGGTGCTGCCACAGCAACAGGAATGGGGCAGGTAGCTTCCAGGGAGGTTCTGTGGGGGCGGTTCTGCCCACTCACTTGGCCAAGAAAGAGCTACTTTCTGACATGGCAGCCTAGCCTTACTTATGTATATATGGAATAGGGTCCACTGAATTCAGGTTCCCATTCCAGTGAATGAACATTAGCCACAAGGTATATGAACATTAGCCACAAGGTATAGATAGGCGGTAGTGCCTGGGCCTTGGCAAGTTGAGCCTTTCCTGGGATGAAGTTTGGGACTCACTCTTCTTGGTTCAGTGTCAATTCCACTACAGCTGCCCTGGGTTATGCGTTCCCTTGCCGTGCGGTAGGGTCAGTGGGACCTTGTTCAGATCAGGACCTCTATTTGGTCACTGCACATTTGTGGGGGGGGGGACGCTGTGTTCAGGGGGCCGGTGACGGCTTTCGCCTAGCATTCGAAGAATGGAATTGCAAAGTTAAGTTATTAATGAGGTTTTTCTTTCAGGTGCTGCTTGGCCGCGGGGCGAGATGAAGTGCCAACATCTGCGGCCACAGCACGGTCTTTTGGGCCACCCCCCGGGCCAGGAGGACACTCTGGACATTAAGGCCCTTGTGCTACGAGGGGGAGGCAGACTTTGTGATGGCCCAGAGGGTGGACAGTATGGCTGGCAAGGCCCTTGCAGGACAAGTTGAGGGTGACCTTGCAATGATGAGAGCAAGGAGGCCTGGAGTGCAGAAAGTCTGGTTGGCTATGCTGTTTTGCCATAACAGACAAGGCCATGGTGCTACAGTGGGGGCTGTCCTTATGATGATAAGAGCAAGGAGGCCCGGAGTGCAGATAGTTCGGTCGGCTATGCTGCTTCGCCATGATGGACAATGCCATGGTGATACAAGCGGGGGGCTGACCTTGCAATGATAGGAGCAAGGAGGCCCAGAGTGCAGATAGTCGGGTCGGCTATGCTGCTTCACCATGATGGACACTGCCATGGTGTTACAAGTGGGGGCTGACCTTACAATGATAAGAGCAAGGAGACCGGAGCACAGATAGTCTGGTGGCTATTCTGCCCAGCCAGGTTGACGCAATTTTGAGGACCCCCGCTAGGCGTAAAGATAGCTGGTTGCCAGGGTACAGGTGGCTTTTCTGCAATTTGGCTGTGCCAGGTGTGGCGTAGCCTAGGGGTTCATAGGTCCTTGGGCTGGGCGAGACAAAACGCCGATGGGCAGCTTAGAAATGCCATGGAAAGTGGCTTGGGTCTCTTCTTGTTGCACCCTGATATACGGGTCGAGTTAACGGACCTGTATAGGAGGAACAGGGTGCACCTCTTTAACAAGGGCAGCGCTATATTTCTGGCAGATTTGAGGCAAGGGGTGCTGTTGGCGCTGGATCACTTAGTGGTGATATGCCAAGCTGCTGGTCAAGAGCTACATTGGGTGGCTCGATATCAGGGAAGGTGCATCGCCCAGAAGGAGATGAAGGCGGTCATGAGTTTGACACCGGTCATATTCCTCAGTACATTTTTAGCACCTCGCCAGTTGTTTGATTATAAATAATAAAGTGGCCCTTGTTAAATCCATATTGGTGTCCGTCTCTTCATTCCAAGTGTGGTGGCAAAGCATATTGACTTCAAGATGTTTTGAAACTTATCTCTTCAGTGTATAGTAATAACTTCTGACTATCACCCTCTTTCACTTCACAAACACTCCTCACTCTCAAATCCTCCTTTTTCTTCAGATTATACTTTGTCCAGTCTTTATTTCATTTAGCTCAGGCCCCGGTCACACGGGAGGCTTTGATCCACAAGAGGGACGGATCGGGGGGGCATCAAGTGGGCGCGATCACACTGCAACATCTGGGAAGCGGCGCGCACCCGTCCCCGATCCGTCTCTTCCGGCCAAAGATGTGGATCAAAAAAACCCCTAGAGAACACTAGTACTTACCAGAAAATCCACTGCAGGGACGGCCGTCTGATCGCCGGCGCGCCCGTCTCTCCCGCAGCATGCGAGGTCCTGCTGAACTGCACATGCACACGCATGCGCAGTGGGCTTGCCTCGCTCTCTGGTCTGTGGCTTCCTCCTGGCATCTGATCATGCCGGGGAGGACCTGCGTGGCGGCTGGGGGGATCTGTCTGATTCCGCCGCCGTGCTTCTCTTTTAATGCGGCTCAAAAAAACCGCACTTTAGCCGTGCCTTTCCCCCCAGTGTGACCGGGGCCTCAGTTAAATCTTTCACTTCTTAACACAGGCTCTGTCAGCCTCACTCTCACATGCTTCTAATACTTTGACAATATTAGGTTCTGACTAGGGTATCGGAAGTGCATATCCTTCCTGGCTGTGTTCTGTCCAATTGCATGCAAACGATCACTCCCTGAGATCCTGGAGAGACACTGACAGTTAAATGAAGACTTTGACAGACCACCGATCTGTTGGCAGAATGTAGATATGCAGTAAACGGAAGCACAAGCTGCTTAAAGAATTAAGTCAGTTTATTAAGAAGAGAATGATTTTTTTAAGAAAGAGGAGAGAGGAAAAAGAAGTCTAACCATCTAACTAGCCAGGAGGGAGTCAGTAACGATCAGTTCTCAGCAGAAGCTGGCTGGGGGGAACCCTAATTGAGCCAATCGGGAGACAGGAAGGAGACTATCTGAAAATAGTAGGAAGTCCCTAATTTCACTATTCTAAGTAGCTCTCTCCTCTGCTGCCCCCTGCAGGATGTCCTTGTCATTTTCTTTCTCTATGCACAATAGACCTGGCATATTCCAACATGATCTTACTCCGTATAAGGAAGCTTTTGGGGGTTTCAAAATGGACACAGAACTGATCTAAAGCCAGCCAAATAACGTTTCAGTCCAACAGGATGCTTCAGTGCTGACCTGAAAGTCAGTGTTATTTAACAAAAGAACTTTAGACTTCTGTGTCAAATGGCTGGCTTAGAATTTATTGAGGAAGTTTCTGAGACCCGAACTATGAAGGCATCTGTATGGACCCAACCCATTCACACTGCAGCTATTTTAAAGGGATTTTAAAGAAGGCCCTAAATTTAGCTGTAGAAACTGAAAACCTGGGTGGCCACACTGATCCTATCAGCATCTGCCTGTTCAGGCTCCTAGCAGGGATACGAGGGTTCCAGTGGTCCAGTTTCTACTCAAAGTGCCACTCTCAGAAGGAACCAATGTTAATCTGTCTCTACAAGACCAAACTTCTTTTGATAGCTTCATCCAGCCGGCCCTTTCACCTCCCTGCCATGAACTGAGCCCAGCTTTTGGGGTTGACAAGGGAGTATCTATACCAAACCAAACAAGCACATCAAGCTGCTTTATCCTAAATGAGCTCTTTGGTCTAACATTCTGTCTGTAGATAAGAACTAAGGCCAAGGCCAATGGTGCAAAATCAGGTAAAATTATATTTGGTTACTTGGTTATAATTCCCAAAAATCCCCTATGTGTTTTGCTAACAGGATTCATATATTTTTATGGCCTGAATGCACTTTCTCCATCTGCACATAATATTTTTAATCGTACACTACTTAGGAGCACAGTCTCGGCATTGGGATATTTTTCCTTTCTCAGCAATATAAAATGTGGACTGCTGCTGGTGGCTAGTAAAACGAAAAGGTATCGGTACTTGAGACATCAGATCTCTTTGATATAGTTATAATCAGTTTGGTGTAGTGGTTAAGTGTGCGGACTCTAATCTGGGAGAACCAGGTTTGATTCCCCACTCCTCCACTTGCACCTGCTGGATGACCCTGGGCAAGCCATAGTTCTGGCACAGCTGTTCTTAAAAAAGAGCAGTTTCTGTCAGAGCTCTCTCAGCCCCACCTACCTCACATGGTGCCTGTTGTGGGGAGGGGAAGGGAAAGGAGTTTGTAAGCTGCTCTGAGACTCCTTTGGGTAGTGAAGGGCAAGGTATAAATCCAATCTCTTCTCTTCTTCTCTAATCTACAGTTTCTGAATCATCAACAGGCATGTACAAAATTGGGACAGACTGCAAGTGATTTGCACAGAAAACGAAGTTCCATGGTGGATGTTCACCTGGAGGGACACAGTGTACATTAGGAAGGGGATTGGGAAGAGGAAGGAATTTTACCAACTTTCTAAGGGCTGTAGCACAGTGGCGTAAGGGTGACTAGTAACTACAGCCTTTGAAAGGAAGTTATTTGCCAACCCAACCAACACCCAGACACAGACACACAACACTCCTGAGTCACATAAGGGTATACTTTGTAAAGAGCAATTTCTGGCACTCAACCTTGAGTACCTTTTAACTTTTACGTTGCTCTCTGTAGTGTATACTGTGGCATTCTTGCTCAATCATCCAATCACAGTTGCAAGATCAAGAATTCCATATCTAACAGGATCTGAGTCTCGGCAGGAGGAATTTGGCCGAGTGTGAAGATGCTATACATATTTCGAGGAACTATCGGGCATTCTTCAGTCCCACGGGAAGGCCACGCTCATATCCTGCATCTTCTCCCGATAAACACGGTCAAAGTGTTCTTCTTGCTTCGGCGTCAGGTGATTCTTCCAGTCCCCACAGATTCCTGAAACAACACAACAGGGTTCAGCAATCAGGGGAATTTTTGTATGTGTGGTGTAGTGTCATTCCCTTCTTTCCCATGGGCACTTTTGTGACGGCACAGAACGTGAAACTCATTCTGCTTCTGGGTCACAGAAGGCCTAGTCAGGTCATTAAATAACTGGGGATAGCGGTGCTGGTGGACTCCACCTTCTGTAAGACTGTATGAAAAGGCACATGGACTTGTTCAGCAAAACCCAGCCTGAATGTTTGTAAAGGGCTGGAGAGATGAGAGAGACCGGAATCCAGACTTCCTCGGCCATCCTTGGGTCATGTCTAACCCAGCTCAGTAATGCCCTGCCCCTCCCCTTTGGTTGATTTCCCACTGTCGGCCCTCAGCATCCATAACCCTCCTAGGAATATGCAGTTGGCCAAGCTGCTGCCTTCAGAGCTTCCCAGGTGCATCTTTAAACACACACACACACAAACACACACAACTCACTCCTTAGGAATGAACATAAAGCTGTTTTCTACTGAGTCATCCCATTGGTCTATCAAGGTCAATATTGACAGGCAAAGGCTCCCAGGAGGAGGTCTTTCACATCACCTACTATTTGATCCATTTTAATGGAGATGCCAGGGACTGAACCAGGGACCTTCGGTATACCGAACAGATGCCCTGCCACTGAGACACAGGCCATCCCTCATCTATGCCTCATATACATGTTAAAAATTTCAGGAGCTGTTAGCCATCGTTGTCTACAACAGTCGTCCCAAGCAAGCAATCAGGAGACAACCTTTGTAGCTTAAACAAGCCCTTCAACTTTAGCTTTGTATCACCTTTCTGACACATGGGAGCATAAGTAAACCTATTCATGCAAGATCACATTCTGGAGCGAGGCATTCCTTCCACACGGCTTTCACCTTTCCTCAAGAACGGTCCCTTCTGGTGATCCATGACGGTGTCTGGTAGTAGTGTGAAATTGCACATCTTGTTGTCCTTCATCTTCTGGAAGGAGGAGTTTTCAACCACAGAGTCGATTTGCTGACTCGTGAGCTCCTTCCCTAGGAAGCGGCAGATCTTCTCCACGCAGCCTCTCAGGTCCTGGAGAAGGGGGGAAAATACCAGTCACCCCAACAGTGTGAATGAGTGTGTGATGCATGTGAGGATCAGCCCATTGTCAAGAGGTATGGGGGGCCACTGAGGTCATTTTACAGGATACATTTGGCCAGGCTGCTTCTGGTTGTATCTTCATCTTCACTACTTGCATTATTATTCTATATAAATCTCTTTGACTGAAGGAAGTGGTGTGGATGAGGCCAGGAAAAGACCCATTGACTGAAGCAAATGCTGAAAAAGGATCTCGAGTTACGAGAGGAATCGTGGGCTGGATCCCATTCCCACAGAGGAGTTCCACCAGCCGAAGGTGGGTGATGATGTCCATTCATTTGTCCCTTGCAGGGCAGACTTCTGACTCCCCTCTCAGGCTGTTCTTTTGGGTTCCCTGTCCTTCAGAAGCAGCTGGGGAGGGGGGCTACAGCCAGGGAGAGCAGGAAAAGAAGGTCTGCTCTGCCAACAGGAGAAAAATTTCTGCAGGATCCAAGTTGCTATTTGAAAAGGTAGATTTACTGGACAAGCTTTCAATTACACTAGCCAAACAGGATGCTTTAACGAAGATCTCTTAGGTGGAGGGGGCTTTTGTTCATTGATGGAGCATCTGCCCAAAATATTTGAAGATGGAAGTTTGAACCCTCAGGAGCTGAGGTGAGTGGTGTACGTGTGTGAATGTAGCCGGGCTTGGGGCCATACCTGCTGCAGCTCTTCATAAGTGACCGAGAAGAAGTTGTCTCTGCCCTTCAGCTTCATCCAGCCTTTCACATGGTCAAACCAGGAACCATACACCACTGGAAGACAAACATGGAGAGAGGAATTAAAAACTTTAAGTGGGGTTTAGGGTGGACCAGCAAGGCCATTTTTAGTGTTGATGAGAGAGAACGCTTCCTAGGAATGTTAGCTCTCCAGTTACAGCAAGAGACCTCCCAGCAACCTGCTCCTTGGCCCACCAAGTACCAGCAGGATGAAATGCGGGGAGGGGACTGGACTGTGTGCTGTCCAGAGGCCAGAGGGGGGGCACCATAGGGCAACGGTGAGGTGTCACCTCCTAAAAAAACCTGGATGTGAATTCATGCCTTTCTAGGAATTCCAGAAAACTCTATGGTAAAATCATAAAGTTTTTGTTGGTTCATAGAGTAGACTGATGTCACTTCTGGGTTTTGCTTGGATATGCCATCACACCATCAGCAATGCTGTTTTCAATGCTTTGTTCCTGGAAATGCTTTGTTCCTTGAAATTTCCCAGGGGTCACCAGTGGGGGGCTGGCAACCTTAGTGTTACTACCGTATGTGAATGGGCTTAGAATATCTGTGCATGAGTCATGGCAGTATATGAGAAATGATGACAGGCAGGCTTCTGCTCCTGTCTCCAAGAGAGGTGCCCAGTGGTTAGAGGATTGAACAGGTACTTGATGCATGGCTGTTGCGATTTTGGTTGAAAGATTTCGGAGGATTTCCATACCGTTCCCTCCCAGGAACTCCTCTAGGAATTCTTCTAAAGTTCCAGGCTCCTTCAATGTTTTCATGATTTTGGAAAAGTGGTATAAAGAGATTATCACATCCTTCGGATGGCGCATAGTGAATATAATCTGTAGGAGAGGCAGAAGCACCAGTAAGGTAGAGTAACAAGATGTAAAAATATTGAATTTCAAGAAGGGCTAAGGGTTTTGGGTTTTTTTACAAGTAGTCTGCAAAATCAATTTTCAAAAGCAAATCCTGAAAATCTAGAAGTGATTCTGTGAACTGTGATATTTTGTCCATTTATTTTTACATGGGGGGGGGGTCATATTAAGGATAGGAACAGAGAACCGGGACTAGAGTAAGATTTGTCCTGAGCATACAAGGGAAGCATGACTTTTTCCTACCTACACAAGATCACCACCGCCATGCACAAGAGTTCTCTTGATGTCCTAAACAGAGGTACCCCCTTATAAGCCCATCGACTTCAGTGGTCTTAGAATTGTGTACCTGTGTTTAGTATTGCACTGTTAGTTTACTAAATGGCACGTTTCTTGCACATGCCCTGCATTATGAATCAAACCTTTCATCTGTCAAGGTCAGTATTGTCTATTCAGCTAGGCAGAGACTTTCCAGGGATTCAGGAAGAGGCCTTTCTCTTCACCAGTCACCTGAGCCTTTTTAACTGGAGCTGTGGGGATTGAACCTGGGACCTTCTGCATGCCAAGCTGATGCTCTACCACTGAGCCAAGGTCCCTCCCCACCTATGCACACTGCAGAACTCCCCATTTCTGTTGTCCCTCTGTTACCTTGGCTTTGGAATGAATGAAAGACTTGGGGAAAAGCTGGAATGGCAGGTGTGAAGCCAGGAGCCTAGGTGGAGGATATTTCAAAGCTTGCTCCAGACCAGTAGTAGTTTCAATCCAAGGTACCCGGTCCCACACTGGCTCACTGCAGGCCCATGTGCTGTCCCCATTATGCTGGATCAAACTCAAGATTTGCGACATCCAGTTGGTACCTAGAGAGAAGTTCGCCTGACATTAGGCTCCCTCTTCAACACATCACCAATTTCTTTAAAAGCGTCATGTGAAAGACTGAGTAATATCACAGTGGCCCAAGGGCCAACCCCCATGCAGTATATTAACTTGTGAACATGAGGGTTTGCTGGTAAACAATAAAGGAAGAGGGCGAACATAAGAACATAAGAGACGCCAATGTTGGATCAGGCCAAAGGCCCATCCAGTCCAACACTCTGTGTCACGCAGTGGCTAAAAATACCAGGTGCCATCAGGAGGTCCACCAGTGGGGCCAGAACATTAGAAGCCCTCCCACTGTTGACCCACCCAAGCACCAAGAAGACAGAGCATCACTTGCCCCAGAGCCCCTATCTATACCTTGTGGCTAATAGCCCCTGATGGACCTCTGCTCCATATGCTTATCTAATTCCCTTTTGAAGCCGTCCATGCTTGTAGCCGCCACCACTTCCTGTGGCAGTGAATTCCATGTGTTAATCACTCTTTGGGTGAAGCAGTACTTCCTTTTATCCATTCTAACCCGACCGCTCAGCAATTTCATGGAGTGCCCACGAGTTCTTGTATTGTGAGAAAGGGAGAAAAGTACCTCTTTCTCTACCTGCTCTTTCCCATGCATAATCTTGTAAACCTCAATCATGTCACCCCTCAGTCATCGTTTCTCCAAGCTAAAGAGCCCTAAGCGCTTTAACCTTTCCTCATAGGGAAAGTATTCCAACCCTTTTATCATTCGAGAGAGAAGGGTTGTCTCTAGCATTTCCAGCCATTCACTGGCAATCCCTGGGAGCATCTTGTGGGTAGGAACCTGCGGAGGGACAGCATCATGGGCATCATGAGGTCCTGGTTTACCAGGTGCCATCTTTGCTTCAATCAGCAAATACCGTGCTACAGACGATTATAAAACATCTCAAATAATTTTTACATGTTTTTTGTTTTATATTTTTACAATTTATTCACCATATATATTAGTTATCATTTAAGCCTTAATACATAGAAAGAATCATATATCAAAACATCTAAGTATCGTCTCTTAATATATCACAAAAGATATTGCACAACCCCTTTATTAATATCAGTCCTCCTTAATTATACAAAAGTTTTAAGAGGGAGGACTCCTTTAAGTCTATTCTGAATAAGTGCTCAGTCTTCCTCCAACAGAGGTCCAGATATCCTCCTGTTTCAGTGTCTTCCTCAGGGAGTTCAACAGATCTTTCCAAGCACAAGGTTGCCAAATAACAAAATATTTATCCAAATTTTTCAATGAATGCTGCAAAAAGTCTCTCTTCGTGAGCTCAAAGCTTCCTCCAAAGTGAAATTATTTGAGATATTTTATAATCGTCTCTAGCACGGTATTTGCTGATTTTTGGATTTACAAGCTAGGCATAAGAGTGCACGCCAACTAACAGCTGAAACTGATGATAAGTCATTGCAGGAGCCGGCTACATGCAATGCAAGTGGCGACAAAGACTCATGAGGGGAACTCCTGCTGCTCCTTGACAACCAACTTTCTGGCTTTGTTCTTTAGGACACTGTTTTCCTCTGTCTTACTTAAAAGTGATATTGTGACATAATGGAATGTTGCTCCCCCCCCCCCATTCTTTCTCCTCCTGCAGTGAAGAGCCATGACAGGAGTGTATCTGCTGCCCCTGGGCAAATGGAAATCTTAGGGGCTCAACTGGAAGTGACATCACAGCATCCACAGTTTCCTAGGAATTCATTGTTACATTTTCTTTGCTCAAAGGATAAGAGGCAGGGGTCATTTCCTGCAGGAGCGCACAAGAGCGGAGCTCCGGCAGTAAAGAGCCCAGGGGGCGGGCACATGCAACAAGCCCCACCCCCTGCTCCCAGCAGCCCTCAGTCAGAGCAAGAAGCAGCCAGGTAAGTTGCAGAGCTCCCCCCGGCCCCCTGGTCCAAAACAGTCCCGTGGCACCTTTAAGACCAGGTTTTATTCAGGTACAAGCTCTCCCTCCTCTGCAAGGACAGATCTGCTTGTTCTCCCCCCCCCCACAATAGCTAGCAATCCAAAACAGTCCAGTGGAGCCTGAGCTGTGGGTGTTGCCTTCTGACACACTTCCAGTGATGTCAGGGGGTGTGGCATATGCAAATAAGTTATGCTAATAAGTTATGCTAATGAGCTCCTGCACCTCTTTTTCTACAAAATGACCCCTGATAAGAGGAACTAGCAAACGATGGGCTGCACATCCCACCCCCACCCCCTTTGAAGGCCGCTAGCATTGTTTCCGAGGCAGGAGATGAACAGAGGTGGTTTTGCCATTGCCTGCTTCTGTATAGCGACCTTGGACTTCCTTGGTGGTCTCCCATCCAAGAACTAACTAGGGCTGGCCCTGCTTAGCTTCCGAGATCTGATAAGATCAGGGTAGCCTGGGCTATGTTGCCATTGTAAAAATGTAGGGTCCACAGGTTTTCTGTCTCATTACCAATGTTGATTTCTCCAGACCTACTACCCCTCTGCACATCACTCCTAATTCAGTCACGTCTGCTATTGTCATTCATCTGCTATTGTCATCTGGCATCTGAATTCACTCTACTCCATAAGGACTGATGGACTCACATTCTAGCTGTATCTGAAGGAGTGAGCAGTGACTAACAAAAGCTCATACCCTGCCCCAAATTTTGTTAGTCTTTAAGGTGCTACAGGACTCTTGCTTTTCCTACTGCTTCAAACCTGTTTCCCTTCTTTACACAACGATGCTCTCATAACAAAGCTCTTCTTCCACCCATTTTCTTTCCTACCTGATTTGGGGTAAGTGACATTAATGATATCGTCATCTAGGATTCGGAATTCGTTTTCCACATAACTGAGTCCTTCCTCCGAGTAGCTCTCTGTGGGGAGAGGAATCCCCTTGTGGGAGAAGTATTTGTCTGACATCGCTCAAAACCTGTAAAAAGAAATAGATGAGCAAAATGTTGCATTCTTATGGCTTAAAAATGGGTTGTGTTTTTTTGCTGTAGCTCAAAATATCTTGATCATATGAAAGGTCCCAATGTATCTCCTGAAACCAACATATCCAGTCCTGGGACTTTCTAGGGTGGTGGCTATTTCACTGCAACATCAAAAGGGACAATTGTGGCACCATAAATGCACTACAAAGGAGCTGGAGCTTGGTGGCAGAACTTCTGCTTGGGGCACAAAAGGTCCCAGGTTCAGTCCCTGATGTCTCCAGTTCAAAAGATTAGAGGTTGGGTGATGTACACAAACAACGTCTTCCCGAGACCCTGGAGAGCTACTGATTGTTAAAGGAGACAATGAAGACATGACAGACCACTGATCAGATGAGACAGCTTCAGGTTTTTAGACATGGTGGACACAAATTTGAATTCGAAAATCAGCACCAAGAACATTTCAGTCTAACAGGATGCTTCAGTGCTGCTGACCTGGAAGGGGCCATGGCTCAGTGGTAGAGCATCTGCTTGGTATGCAGAAGGTCCCAGGTTCAATCCCTGGCATCTCCAGCTAAAAAGATCTGGCAGTAGGTGACATGAAAAGACCCCTCTGCCGGAGACTCTGGAGAGCCACTGCCAGTCTGAGTAGACAGTACTGACTCTGATGGACCAGGGGTCTGATGCAGCCTACGGCAGCTTCATGTGTTCACAGTTCTTTAGCAAAAGGACTTCAGATTTCAGTGTCAAACAGCTGGCTTAGAATTCATCAAGGAAGTCTCTGAGGGCCAAACTAGACACGATAGTATAGACAGGTTCGATCCATGGACGTCATTGCCATTTTAAAGCCTAATGAGGCAATTTAAAAATGCCACGAGGGCCTGGCCAGATGTGGCGCTCTTGTAGTCATACCCCAGTGCATCGTCTCAAGAGCTGAAACAGCTGTGGGAGGGCATCTAGTTTGCCTTGGGGTCAACTCTTCTCTCTTTGTCTGTTGTGCAATACGATTTTCATTATACTGCACATTAAGGAAAATTTGAGCATTGCCTGCTTTATTTGTTTGCTTATCCATGTTATTTAGAGTTATTTTTCACTTGGACTCAAGGTGGACTACACAGAGGTAGTCAATAGAATCAACGAGGTGGGACATGCAATAAACACTACAGTAGGATAAAGGTTGTAGAGACAACTGGAGGTCTAAAAAAACAGAACTAAAGCAAAGCAGAAGTATTAATACGGCACATTAAATGATGCATAAATCACACAGCTGGAATTTAGTTTTAGCAAGCTGAACACAGTAGCATAGACCACAGTCCCCAATAATTTATCCAAGTAACTTTGTGAATCTTTTGGTGCCCTCTTGAACAATACAGTTTTTCATATTTTGTGGGAAACCAGGAGAACGGGAGCCCTCCTAATCCCCTCAGGGAGGCCATTCCGTAAGGCACACTGTGTACAGGCATGTGCACAAGCAGTTGTTGATTTTGCACATTTGCAGGTTGACACCTGCAGAAGAACTTGCTCAGGTGAGCAAAGCTGTCCTGGCAGTGTCCAGGGTTTTACCTTTCAGTGTGCAGAAAAGGGGGCGCCCCATGGCACAGATCTAGCAACTGGGGCTCAGGGGTGGGATTGCCAACCTCCAGGTGAGGTCTGTAGATCTCCCAGAATTACAACGGATCTCCAGAGATCAGTTTTCCTGGAGAAATTGGCTGATGGAGGGTGAACTCTGCAGCATTATACCTCATGGAGCTCCCTCCCCTCCTTAAACCCTGCCATCCCCAGGCTCTACCTTCAAAATCTCCAGGAATTTCCCAGCTCAGTTGGCAGCCTCACTCAGGGGCTTCCCAGGTTCCAAAGAAGAGAGAAGAGCTGTGCCTCTGGAGGGAAGGCAACAACTCATGTACGTACTCTCCAACGTTTCTTGGACAAATGAAGATACTCTTGTAGCACCTCGATTCAGGAGTCACTGTCCAAACTCTATTCTGACTGGCTTCTGAATCCTCTACCCTGTATACTGCAATCTAATCTTTTCACTGAAGTTCATTTGTTCTTTCCGTTAAAGATAAACCAGAAATGTAACCCTGTGAGGCAAAGCACTCCCCCACCACCACCAAGGGCTCATGTGAATGATAACAGGCCTTTCCCATCCTGCAGGTGTTTCTAATTGGTCTCTCGGCCTACACAGCCCTTATCATCATCAAGGCCATGGCTGGAAATGTGGTAATTAGCTTCTCATGTGAACCTGTGGCCTGTAGGACGGGAGGGGTGATGAGGTAATTTTCTAGAGGGTTCCAGCAAGAACGAGTGCTGATTGGATGTCACCATCACCTGATGCTGCTTGGCCCAAAAACTATAATTGAACTAAGAGCCTGGAAAAGGGAGGTTACCTTGGATTCTAATGGACTGAAGGCCTGGACTATGATATGCTTATATTGCAATAGATAACAGCGTAGAGAGCACCTGAGCGATGGACTTTGACTCTTGAACTTCAAATCTGTACCATCTAACGCACATGTTGGAAACATATTAGATAAGTAAGCTTGTTTTCTTGTTTTTCTTGCTGCGTGATTTTAGAGTGTTGTGTTGCCTGTAGATTAAACATTTTTTTCTTGAAAGATATTAGATATAAAACTTTATAGAAAAGGCTTGGCTTCTTGTGTACATTAGTCCTGGCAACCCACTGGGTTCAGCCTTGGAGTCCTTGACAAACCCAGTTAACCAGGGTGAGGGGAGCGGAGTTGGTTTCCTTCTTGTTCCTTCTGGCTGTGTTCTGTACAATTGCATGCAATTGACCTCTCCCTGAGATCCTGGAAAGCCACTGACAGTTAAAGCAGACAATGAAAACCTTGACAGACCACCAATCAGCAGAGTGTAGATATGCAGTAAAAGGGAGCTGCTTAAAGGGTTAAGTTGGTTTACTAAGAAGAGGACAAACTTTATAAGAGGAGAGAGGAAAAAGAAGTCTAACTGTCTAGCTAAGAGGGAAACAGTAACGAACAGTTCTCAGCAGGAGCGGGGGGGGGGACCTTAATTGAGCCAATCAGGAGATGGGAAGGAGCCTATCTGAAAATAGTCGGAAGTCCCTAATCTCACTGTGCCTTCTGCTGCCCCCTGCAGGGTGTTCTTGTCATTTTCTTTCTCTATGTACGATAGACCTTGCATATGCCAACACGATCTAACTCAGGATAAGGAAGCTTTGGGGGTTTCGAAATGGACAGAAATTTGATCTAAAACCATCCAAATAACATTTCTATCTAACAGGATGCTTCAGTGCTGACCTGAAAGTCACTGTTATTTAACAGAAGCACTTCAGACTTCAGTGTCAAATGGCTGGCTTAGAATTTATTGAGGAGGTTTCTGGGGCCCAAACTATGAAGGCATCTGTATGGGCCTGACCCATGCACAGTGCAGCTATTTTAAAGGGGGTGGGGGTTCAAGTAGACCCTAAATTTAGTTGTAGAAACTGAAAACCTGGGAGGCCGCATTGACCCCGTCAGCACCTGCCTGTTCAGGTTCCTAGCAGGGATACGAGGGTGCCAGTGGTCCAGTTTCTAGTCAAAGTGCCACTCTAAGAAAGACCCAATGCTAATTTGTCTCCACAAGACTGAACTTCTCCTGATGGCTTCATCCAACCGGCCTTTTCACCTCCCTGCCATGAACTAAGCCCAACTATACCAAACCAAACAAACACATGAAGCTGCTTTGTCCTAAGTGAGCCCTTTGGTCTAACATGGCCATTATTGTGTGTTCTGCCTGAAGATAAAAACTAAGGCCGAGACCGATGGTGCAAAATCAGGTAAAATTATATTTTATTACTAGGTTTACATCCCCCCAAAATTCCATAAGTGTTTTGCCAACAGGCTTTATCAGGGGAATCTCAGGTGTGTCAGATGAATACAGCATGACACTGGCTTCAGGGGCCCAGGAATCCCCCCCCCCAGTTTTCACCTCTCGGCATCCCTGAGAAGAAGGACTGCATCCTCATTCTACTTGTAGAAACCACACAAGACTCAATCCCATGTTTTTCTTGATCCATTCATTGTTGTTTGGGAACCTGAGCTGCCAGTTCCCCCAAGGGAACTGGTCTTTGTAGTGTGGAGGTTGGTGATCCTAGACGAAAGTCCCCAGCCTCATTGTTTTTCCAGAGACCAAATGAGATCCATTTCTGCTTTTATTAAAAAACTACGGTTGCCATCTGCAGCTGGAATTTAGGGGTGGGAACAAGCACACCAGCAGCGTGCAACACCATTGAAAAAACAGAACTCATGTCATTGTGTCAGGGTGATACTCTAGGATTCACCCAAAACTCTATAGCTAAACTATACAGTTAGGGGTAAATCCTAGAGGATTGGTCCAGTAGAATGATGTCACTTCAATTCCCCCACACACACACCAGGCATTGTCAAGATTTTCATTTAAATCTATTTCCCGCAGCATATTTTCTTTTTACTTTGCAATTCATTCCATTTTTGCACTTGTCTTTCAGCTTCTTCCTAACTTAACCTGAGTTTGTATTGGAGGCTCAGCGGGTGAAGACAGCTCACCAGCTGTTCCCTTCTGTACCATCCCTGGGGCCAATGCCAAGAGAGCATATTGGTCTTGTGGCTCTCTCCAGCATTAGATCATATTCAATGCTCCCTCTAACCTGTGGAGTCTTGTGAGCAAAATCTCTACTTTGTGAGCTACTGGCATTAAAGTTGTGAGTGAGCAATTTGGCTGCTGCATATATTAGTTTGCTCTGGAGCCATCCTTCCTGAGCTAAGACAAAAACGTGTGAGCCGGAGGCGAAAAAACTGTGACCTAGCTCACGATAACTCAGCTTAGAGGGAACACTGGCTAGGACCACTCTGTACAGCCAAAGTTAATGACTTAGCCCCCTGACTAGCCAGCTCAAACAGTTTGACATAAGAAACCTATGCATTAACTTTTTGTTGCTGTGCATGTTTATGCAAAATTGAACCATTTTCCTTTTATTTCAGTCCACTCCAACATAGTTTGACAGCATTTTATTCCTTTTCAATCAAGATTTTTTTGTTTCAAATTTTCAGCACCATTTCAATGTTAGGGTGGTTTTACCTGCTTATAATATTTGTCCCTAATAATCTATATACTCTGGCATGGAATACCATCGACACAAATGTGATGCCAGATCGATGCAATTTCCAGTACAGTATTTTCCATGTCGGAAAAGTTGCACGAAGCAGCCACCAGTACAAGGGAATCAGGGACAGCAAGAGCTTGACTTCCTCCCTCAAAGTTTGCATTATGTTAAGAAGATGAGCTTTGAAAGAGTAATAACACAACACAAAGTAATAAAGCATAGCTTTGAAAAGTGGTGATATGCAAACCCCAGACATTCCTCTGCCAGCTGAGAGGCAGCCATGCACGCTTTGGCGATACTCTAGATCAGGGGTCCCCAATACAGGGCCTGGGGGTGCCATGGTGCCTGCCAACATCTCTCCCGGTGCCCGTCAAAGTGATTTTAGAAAGTAGGAGGGCCATGTGTGGCTTTTGCCCACACCAAGGCTTCTGATTGGCCACTGGAGATTTGATTTGCTGTGCAGGGGTATTTTTTAGCTGTTTTGGCAGCAGCTGCCACCACAATACAAGGATCTTCACTGTGTGACTGAATGTCAGCAGCAGCAGGCATTTTGTGGCTGGCTCCACCTCCTGCAGCATCCATTTTGTGTAGGGTTGCCAAGTGAGAAAACAGCCGCATCCACGTCACCCAGAAGTGACGCGGGTACATGCACGTTGGGGTGGAGTTCCCCCCGGGGCCCGATCCACCGGCAGTGGGGAACGGGCCTCTGGGGCAGGGGTTTCCCCGCCCCCCGGGGGGACTTGGCAAGCCTAATTTTGTGGCATCCATCTTAGCCTCCGCCCGCCTTGCTGCGTCAGGATTCCAAAGGTGCCTGCAGGGTCAAAAATATGGGACCCCTGCTATGGAGGAAATGACTTCTGGTGCTCAGATTTAGGTGTGTTTTGCCCGATGCTGCCATCTGCTGTACGAACCCTGCCATATCTGCTCTTATCTGATATCATCTGAGGGAACAAAAGTGGCCCGGTGAGCCAGTTTCACGGTCAAAGAGATCAAAACAGCCACAGTGAGCCAAACACGAGAACAGTCTGGTGTTCTTCACTCCCAAGGAAACGTCACGCCAACGCCAGCGCCCTGCATGTTCTCCCGATAAACACGGTCAAAGTGTTCTTTCTGTGAAACTGTCAGATGGTTCTTCCAATCCCCACAGATTCCTGTAAGAAGACCAGAGAAACTTGTGACCTGAGAGAAGAAGCAGCGTCAGACAAGAAGTTAAAGTCCCCCCCCCCCTTGAGTGCCTCCCTAGGCATATGAAGAATCTCCCTCAGAGGTGATTCAAAGTATGCTCTGTCTGACATGTGGGATCGCTCCTTTGGAAAGCATTTCCATGGTCCCTGCCACATGGGGGGGGGGAAGGTCCGGGCAAAGTGTGGCTTTTGGAAGCCGCACCAAAATAGAGACGCCATGGCGAGATCACATTGAACCCCTGAGCCGCAGCACATTCCCTCCCCGGCACGACCAGATGCCGGGGGAAGCCACGGTGGGGAAAGGGAGGCTGCCGAACTGCGCATGTGTGAGCATGCACAGCTCAGGCAGGACCCTGGGATGCGCCGGCAGAAGGATGCACCGGCGATCCCACGGCCGGGCTTGATGTGGCCATGCTGGAAGGTCCACCTCAGTAGGTGGTTTAGTTTTGCTGCGGCTTTTCGGGCAGAAGGGCCGGATCGGGGACGGGTGCGCAACACTTCCCAGATGTTGCGGTGGGATCACGCCCGTTTGCTGCGCCCCCGATCCATCCCTCTCCTGGCCCAAAACCTTTCGTGTGACCGGGGCCCATGTAAATCTCCCTCTCTGTGGAAACTTTACTCCCAGAGCTTTCCGCCTGACGCTTACACACACTGGTGGGAAAGGGGGACCTTCTGCCCTTCCCACTTTTTGGCACACAGGTGACTGGATTGCAGACATGCCTAAAAGTCTCTTATACGCTGTGGCTGATGGAAATCTGAGTAAGCCAACCTTTACTACTGTTGATTGTTTCAGCGATTAACCTGTCCTGTCTCTATGGCTGAATGTGATTTTTGTCTTGTTTCACGCATCCTGTCAGGCCTTGAAAGCCAGTGTGGGGTAGGGGTTAGAGTGTCCAACCAGATGGAATTAGGGCTGCCAACTCCCCCGGTAGGGCGGAAATCCCCCGCCCCGGAGGCCCCGTTCCCCGACGCCGGGGAATCGGGGCCCGGGGGAACCCCGCCCCGGCGTGCACGTCACCGGAAGTGCCGACGGGGCCACGCCATTTGAGGGGGAAACAAAGAGTTTTCCCCTCAAATGGTGTGGCCCCGCCCCAGCGTGTGACGTCACTTCCGGTGATGCTCTGGCGGTGCGCGCGCGCGCATCCCCGGCCGGCTCCCGGAGCGACTGGATGCTCCCCCGCCTGTAAGTTTTTTTAATTTGGCAACCCTAGATGGAATCTGCAAGACTCCAGGATCTAAAATCCTCACTCTCCCATAGAACCCCACTGCGTTACCCTAGGATAACTCTCTCTGCCTAACCTACCTCACAGGGTTGTTGTGAGAATAAAATAGAGAGAAGCAGTTTTGGGTCCTCCATTGGGGAGAAAAGCGGGGTACAAATATCTAACATAAGTAAACAAAAAATATCAGGGCTATTTTCGATAGACCAGCATGGCCATTCACACCCCTGCTTCCCCCAGCTTCTCTATTAATGCTAAAATTCATCCTGATGCTGGGTCCCTACACATGAGGAAATGGGCAAGAGAGATTTTTGAACAAGACCAGAGATGTGTTAGTTAACAGAAACAATCTTTTCTTCACTCTCCTCCCCTCAGATTTTAGTCAAATCACTGTTATTCCTATACGGATGGTTTACACAGGGAAAACAGGGAAAAACCTCTAGGTGGGCAGATACAGTGACTAAAGATGCTTTTCCAGTTCAGTTTCCACCTCCCATGTTGCTGTTAAAAGTCACAAGAGTTACAAAGCTCTGTACAACGAAATCACTCTTTGAGCGCACCTGGTTCCCTTACCTTCAATATATGACTGAGAAGAATTTACTCCCAAACAATCCGGCCTATGCTTCTTGGTTATACTTCTGAACATAAAACAGTATAACATACTCCATTATTACAAAATCTGCACTGTATATAACAATATAGCTCTTATCAGTATTTTCATAACAATAGTCTTTAGTTGATATATATTTATTTTGTATAAACTTAGTAATGATCTTTTTTAAAAGTGCTTTTGGATTTAGACTTCAATGTAGCTACAATTTTTTAAAGTAAAGTGTTTACTGTTTGTTATTTATACTCTGCTTGGTTTTGTATATCTCTAATGTAGTATGTTGATTTTATTTTAAAAAAAGTTACAAGAGTTGTGAATCTTAGCACAGACAAGGATTGTCCCTGGATAACAGCTGTGAGGCTCAATGTGACACAGAGTGTTGAACTGGATTGGCCGTTCGCCTGATCTAACATGGCTTCTCTTATGTTCTTACGACACCTCAGTTTTCTGCCATCTTGTTCTCCTCATCCACAAACTTGGCCTCTCCACTTTGGGGCTCCCTTTCTGCCCATTTGCAGCCTTCTACGTTCCCCCAATACCCCTTTGTGCCACTTTTACCTTTCCTCATGAACTTTCCACTTTTGTGGTCCATCGCATCCTCTGGTAGGAAGGTGAAATTGGACATGCCGTTGTTCTTCATCTTCTGGAAGGAGGCATTTTCCACCACAGAGTCGATTTGCTGGCTAGTGAGCTATTTCCCTAGGAAGCGGCAGATCCTCTCCACACTGCCTCTCAGGTCCTGGAGGGTGACAGAAGTGTTGGTGAGACCACTTGGGGGTCACGTGGAGATCTCTCTCTCTTAAGAAGAGGCCTATGGAGACGACTGGTACCGTTGCACAGTGTGCATGTTCCTGTGTATAGTTCCCATGTGCTGACTTTTCAGCCACTGCTGTCCAAACATGCCAGAGAATGAAGCCATCTTTTTAAAGACTGCATCCAATTCAAAGGTTAGCAAAGCAGGGGCTGTGGCTCAGTGGCAAAGCATCTGCTCAGCATGCAGGAGGTCCCAGGTTCAATCCTTGGTATCTCCAGTTAAAAGATCTGGCAGTAGGTGATGTGAAAGACCTCTGCCTGAGACCTTGGAGAGCCACTGCCAGTCTGAGCAGACAATACTGACTTTGATGGATCAAGTGTCTGGTTCTGTATAAAGCAGTTTCATGTGTTTGTGAGATTCAAAGCACACCGGAAACAAGCACCCCACACCAGCTGGTGAGATGCAGAATACCATATTTGGACCAGGGGTCATTTCCTGCAGGAGCATACAGGAGTGGAGCTCCGGCAGTAAAGAGCCCAGGGGGCGGGCACATGCAACAAGCCCCACCCCCTGCTCCCAGCAGCCCTCAGTCAGAGCAAGAAGCAGTCAGGTAAGCTGCAGAGCCCCCCCCCCTCCGCTCCCTGGTCCAAAACAGTCCAGTGGCACCTTTAAGACCAAGGTTTATTCAGGTACAAGCTCTCCCTCCTCTGCAAGGACAGATCTGCACATCCCCCCCCCCCCAATAGCTAGCAATCCAAAACAGTCCAGTGGAGCCTGAGCAGTGGGTGTTGCCTTCTGACACACTTCCGGTGATGTCAAGGGGTGTGGCATATGCAAATAAGTTATGCTAACGAGTTGTGCTAATGAGCTCCTGCACCTCTTTTTCTACGAAATGACCCCTGATTTGGACAAAAGACTTTCTTGACAAAACAAAGCCAGTCTGTACATGATATGGTGCACTCTGCCTTTAGGGTTTCATTTGTCTTAATAAGGAACCAGGAAGCAAAGTCTGCAAACATTCAGAGGCACCCAGATCTATATGCCCTCAAAAGACTGAAAACAAAACGAGAAGACATTTTTGTAACCTGAGGTATCAACACGTGCGTAGAGATAGCTTAGGAACACACCTGCTTCAGCTCATTATAGGTGATCCAGAAGAAGTTGGGCCTGTCCTTCATCTCCATCCAACCCTTCACGTGGCTGAACCAGGAACCATAGATCACTGGAAGAGCAAAGAGAGGCATGGAGGAGGAGAAAAATGGTCAGGAAGGGCCAGGACATTTATTCAATGTGCCATCCATGAACGTGTCTGATAACATCAACAATTCTAGACTGGGGAGCAGCAGCTGCATTTCCCAACGCTTTCCCTAGCATGGAATTGGCCTTTTTTTAAAAAAAAAGGGGGGAAAAGCATGCTACAGCACTTCAAGTCCACATTTCCATTGACTCATCCTCCATGATGTCAAGATCTCTTTTCTGGTGAGTCACTAGCAATTCAGATCCCAGCAGGAGGCAAATTTGTCCCTGTCTCCACAGATTTATTTCACCAAGCAGAACCTCACTTTCCATCCTATGGCCGTTAGGGTCACCAGCTCTGGTGAGGGAAATACCGGGCAATCTGAGGGGTGGAGCCTGAGGAGGGGGGTTGGGGGAGGGGAGGGACTTCATTGGGGTATAGTGCCATAGAGCCCACCTTCCAAAGCCGCCATTTTCTCCAGGGGAACTGCTCTCTGTCACCTGGAGATCAGTTGTAATCCCAGGAGATCTCCAGCCACCACCTGGAGGTTGACAACCCTATGCCCCATCCATCAACCTGGAAGGGTCCTCTTGAGGCTTTCACAGAGGTCCATCAGTGGCTATTAGGCACAAGGTATAGATGGAACACTATGGCTGGGGCAGTGATGCTCTGGATTCTTGGTACTTGGCAGAGGTCATTTCCGGGGGGGATCGCGGGGGATCGCAGTTCCCCCGGGTGAGGTGCGGGGGGCGGGGCACACGACGAAGCCCCACCCCCTGCTTCCGGCCGCCCCACTTTCGGCCCTCATTCAGCCAGGAGGAGGCAGGAGAAGAGGGAGGGTAAGTTGCTTCCTCCCCGCCTCTCCCCACCCCTGCCTGCCTGGGGCCAGGGAAGGCCTTGGCAGGGCTTCCTCGCACTCCGGCCGGCCTTGCAGGTCCACCGCTGGGCCTTATGATGTCAGGGGGTGTGGCATATGCTAATAAGTTATGCTAATGAGTTCCCCTAGCTCTTTTTCTACTAAACAACCCCTGGTACTTGGGAAACAGTTGGAAAGGCTTCTGGAGTTCTGGCTCTGCTGGTGGACCTCCTGATGGCACCTGGGTTTTGGTCACTGTGCAACACAGAGTGTTGGACTCGATGGGCCATTGGCCTGATCCAACATGGCTTCTCTTTCTGCCATTTTGTTCTCCTCACCCACAGACTTGGCCACTCTAAATCTCTAATCATCACCCAGAACTGAACAATTTAAACAGCCATGGATCCCACTGCTTTCTTCCCTCCCTCATGAGAGCTGTCCTGCCCTTTGTTTCCTGTTTGTTTTCATCAACCCATAATTGTCTTATAGAAGTATAAAATCAGATAACTCCACTGACATCGCCTTGGCTCCCTTGGAAAAAGAGAAGAACATAAATGCAGCAGAGAAATAAAATAATAGTGAGGTATAGGCCTGAAGAAACCACAGCTTTCCACAACTTCAGAAGAAGGAGGAGGAAGAGATTGGATTTATACCCCGCCCTTCACTTGGAGTCTCAGAGCAGCTTACAAACTCCCTTCCCCTCCCCACAACAGACACCCTGTGAGGTAGGCGGGGCTGAGAGAGCTCTTTCCAGAACTGCTCTTTCAAAAACAGCTCTTGTCAGAACTATGGCTTGCTGCAAGTGGAAGAGTGGGGAGTCAAACCCGGTTCTCCCAGATTAGAGTCTGCACACTTAACCACTACACTACACCAAACTGGGAGCCTGGACAATCAAGCCATCTACAGTACAGTCCTCTAGGACTTGGGTGTCCAATAGTAGACTCATCAATAACCAGTACTTCAACAGCTGCTGTAGAGTAGCTTCTGCATCCCCTAGGAGAGCCAGGAAAAGATCAGGAGATAATCTGTTCTGGTTTTAATTTCCAAAAAAATCTTTAATTCCACAGGATTTTCCTGCGTGATACTCATCTGATAATTTCATTTCCGGTGCTCTTCCTAATCCATGTCCTGTTTCCAGGACTGAACAGAACTTGTCATCATGCCAAGGATGCGAGCAGGGGCAGCACTACATCTAGGTTAGGCAATTGCCTAGGGCGCCTGTTTTTGTGGAGTACCAAAAAGACAAAAGGAGCCTCCTCTCTTGTGTTTAAGGGAAGCCTGGCTTTAACTGGCTTCTAGAATCAACATGATCAGTGGATTCTGATCTTCTATGATTCCTATGATGCAACATGGATGGCTTCCAAAGAGCTGATCTATTTTTATTTGGACATGGTTCATTTTGAATGTCCAGTAAGCTAGACATTCGTTCTAAACATCTTACGTTTCTCTCTGTTGACTGGGGAAGGGTGGCACTAAAGTGAAAGTTTTTCTAGGGCACCAAAAAAACCTGGGATGGCCTTGGAAGGGGATAGGGTTGCCAGGACCCCCCTGGGCTCCCTGCTGGTGGGATACCTTGGGATATCTTTCATTACTTAGAAGTATTTTTCATTACAGGAAAGGTTAATGACACCCTGCTTAAGAAGCTGCATGTCATAGCTTCTGTTCTGCTCAGGAATAGGACTTCGTTGAGAGAGCTGAGTTTGGGTCTACTATATTCCCAACAAAGGCTGTTTCCATACCATTCCCCGTCAGGAATGTCTCCACGAACTCCTCCAGAGGACCAGGGTCCTTCAGGGCTTTAAAGACCTTGGCAAAGTGATAGTGTGAGACCAGCACATCTCTGGGATCGCGCACTGTGTAGATAACCTGTGGGTGATGGAAGGGCAGAATTTAGGGTAGACCACACTCTCCATAAGAACATAGAGAACGGAAAATAAGCCAATGTTGGATCAGGCCAATGGCCCATCCAGTGCAACACTGTCACACAGTGGCCAAAAATATCAGGTGCCATCAGGAGGTCCAGCAGTGGGGCCAGGACATTGGAAGCCCTCCAACACACACCATCCCACCCAGTGGGTTTCATTACATGCACTTATCCTTCAAGTGTATTTGGAGTTGGGTTTGTTCTTCAGTATTTAAGCTCCTGGAAGACATCAGGGCCCTGTGGGACCTTTTACTGTTCCGCAGGGCCTGTAAAACGGAGCTCTTCGACCAGGCCTTTAATTAGGAACCACCACTAATAACAACTCAGGCCCTTTATATTACCTCCAACAGCCTGTGATACATTGGACTGGGGCCATACTCTGCCATCATTGTATCATGCCCTAGTGGGATGTTGCCGTAGGGTTGCCATGTCCATCTTCCACCCCCAGTGGGGGGACTTTGGGGGCATTCCT
>NW_015173163.1:131490-142366 GCF_001447785.1 Gekko japonicus
AGCCCCAACGTGATGACGTCATGTTGGGGATGTCTGCCCCCCCCCCGCCCGTGCGCCGGATCTCCAGAAACGGCAGTTCCCTGCACTTAAAGTAGCCGGCAGCCGGCGTTTCCCCTTTAAGAGCAGCTGCGTTTCCCTTTTAAGAACGAAGCTGGCATTTTCCCTGCAAGCTTGCGGAGTTCGCGCTTGGGACGGGTTGCACACCCTTAAAGGGAGAGAGATGGGTGGCTGTGGGTGTTGGGGGTGGGGTAGAAAACCCCCCCAAAAAAAAAACAGGGGACCCCTGGCAAACCGGGGGGGTTGGCAACCCTATATTGCCGCCATCAGCACTGTACCAGCACTTTGTGTATTTCGTGATCTGTTTATTTCTATGAATTTCTATGACATTGTATTGTGTTTTAATGTATTTTAGCTTTTTAATGTAAGCCGCCCTGAGCCCGCCTCGGCAGGGAGGGCTGGATACAAATAAAATCAAATAAATAAACAAACAAGCAAACAAACAAACTTCAGGAAAATGATTAATGGTTTATGTATGTTTTATGTATCTTTTAACCGTATTTTTATATATGCATTTTATGTAAACCGCCCTGAGCCCGCCTTGGCGAACAAATAAATAAATAACTCCAACCCGTGTCCCTCGGTGTCCTGCTACCACTGGCTGGCTGATCCAGGCAGGACCGACATCAGCATATACAGAGGTAGGCAGTTGTCTGGGCCCAGGGGGACTGCTGTCAGTCACCGATCACACACACACACCCTCTGTTTACTTCTCTTGCCCAGGGCGGTTTTTGTAGGAAAAAACCCAGCAAGAACTCATTAGCATAATAAGCCACACCCAACAGCAGAAACTCATCAGCATATTAGGCCACACCCCTGACAGCATAGCTCATTAGCCTATTAAGCTACACCCCATGCCTTCCCTTGGCTTGCCTGGGCAAGCCCCACCCCCCGAAGGGAAGGGAAGGCAGTTTAAACTGCCTCCCCTTGGCTTGCCCAGGTGCCCCACGCCTGCGGGGTGCCTGGGCAAATCGGCCCTTGGACAGGCTGGGGGAGGCACAGGGAGCCCCCCTGCCCCCCTGCCTCGGAGTCGCCAGGGGGGGTCGCACTCCAGGCCTTCCCTCTGTAGCCACGCACACAGAGGTTTGGGCTGTGGTGGGCGTGGCCAACTCTGAAGCCAGCCGGAATTCCGTTCCTGTGCGTTTTTGCCCAAAAATAGTCCTGCTCCAGCCTCATGTCCAGTGTTCCCTCTAAGCTGAGTTAGTGTGAGCTAGCTCACATGTTTTTTAGCCTCGGGCTCACACACATTTTCGTCTTCGCTCAGGAAGGACGGCTCCCAAGCAAACTCATTTACGCAGCAGCCAAATCGCTCGCTCACAGCTTTAATGCCAGTAACTCACAAAGTAGAATTTCTGCTCACACGACTCCACAGCTTAGAGGGAGCACTGTGTCATGGTGTCTATGTGTTTACCCTTGCCCACCCCTCTGTCGGTATGTAATCTTCAGCATTAAGATTTTCTTGATCTAATTGACAGCTGACAGAAGCTGCAAACCAGATCTAGCCAGTTTGGACATGTCTGGGCAAAGACAGTGTCACAGTGCGTCAGCGCTGTGTTGATTGGCTGACATAAGTATATAGGTAGAAATGTACCCCTGTACAGTGTTCTTGTGTATTATATGGATGCTGGCGAAGCACTTTGTCCGAGAGCTGTATATACTGTAAGTAAACTTCCTGTAAATAGTTACCACTGGACTGAATTGTGTGGTTTACTATTGGGGGTAGCTGGTGAGTGGAAGACTGCAGGTGAGTGCTAAAGTTCTAAGGTGCTGGTTCACACTACTGTCACATCTGCTGTGTGACACCCTTAGGCTTCCAGTATGCAGGGGATGTGCATGCAGGTGGTGCATAGAGGCTGTCAGCCACAACAGCTGCATGTTGGGGAAAGGTCAGCCGTGAACACAGGTGACAGGAGGCCTTGTGGGAAGGGGAAAAAAGAGTCACAGTCAGGTGGGAGCACACGCAGGTGGATGTTTGGAAGGAGAGGTCAGAAGGAGGGCCTGGTGATGGGCAGAAGACCCTGTCTGTCCAGGGCCTCCCAAAACCTGGAACCAGCTCTGGATCTGGGGTCTGGGCTTGGAGCAGAAAGCTGTCTGTTGGTGCCCAGAGGAAAGAAGGTGGGAGTAGAAAGCCGGTCTGGCACACAGCAGGTTCGGCTAGGGTTGCCAGCTTCCAGGTGGTGCCTGGAGATCTCTTGAAAATGATGACAGATCTCCAGATGACTAAGTTTCCACCCGGGGCAGGGGGGCGCTGCTTTGGAGGGTGGACTCTGGGCATTCCACTCCATGAAGCACGGCCGGCATCAGCATCCCCTCGGGTGGGGTAGCTGCAAGGGCCCGAAGATTCTGCCACCCCTTTCCCTGCCAACTCTGGGTTGGGAAATACCTGGCGATTTGGGGGGTGGGTGGAGCCTGGAGAGGGAGGTGTTTGGGAAGGGGCGGGACCTCAGTGGGGTATAATGCCACTGAGACCACCCCGCAAAGCAGCCATTGTTCCCAGGGGAACTAATATCTGTTGCTTGATCAGTTGTAATTCCAGGAGGTCTCCAGGCTCCACCTGGAGGCTGGCACCCTACTGCCTGCTTACTTTCACCACTAGGGTTGCCAGTTCCGAGTTGGGAACTGCCTGGAGATTTGGGGGGTGGAGCCTGGAGTAGGGCGGGGCTTGGGGCAGGGAGGGACTTCAATGTCATAGAGTTCTCTCCAGGTGGACTGATCTCGGTCGCCTGAAGATCAGTTGTAATCCATTCCCGGGAGATCTCCAGCCACCACCTGGGGGTTGGCACCCCGATCCACCACCCCTGTGCCCAGTTGCACACACTGCCCAGTGCCATCAGGGAAAGCGCAGCAGGCAGTCCAGATGGCTTTGAACACCGGCAGTGGGAGAGCATGAGAGCAGGGCAGGTGAAGGACGCCCAGGCAGGTGGTGGGACTCAGGGGTGAGTGGGTGTGAAGGGGGACCCCTGGGGACATGCCGTGCCCTTCATCAACCCAGCCTCCATCCCCAAATCTCCAGAGATTTCCCAGCCCAGTCCTCACAAACACTGAGGCTGGGCTTGTGCACTTTTGTGTGTCTGGTACGCACCCAAGAAAGCATTATCCACGCCAGTTGGCCTTCCCTTACCTTGGCCTTGGAGGAGCAAAAGGACTTGGGGAAAAGATGGAGTGGCAGGTGACTAGCCAGGAGCCGGGGTGGAGAAAGTTGCGAGGCGATGTCCAAGCCGTTAACAGTCTCAATCCAGGGCATCCGGTCCCACACGATCGCACTCCGTACCCATGCGGGGTCCCCGTTGTGCCGGATCAAGCCCAAGATCTCCGACATCCAAATGGTGCCTACAAGGGAGCATCATAGGATTGCCTCGTCTTCCCCTCAATGGTTTTTGTTCAGCAATGAGAACCTTTCACCTAGAATCTCTTTCTTGAACGAATGAATCCTTATTTCTCACCACTTAGAAAATCAGCGCAAAGGACCTCTTTGCACAGCTATCTAGTCAGACACTCGACCACAGGGGTCCCCCACCAAGTAGGGTTGCCAGATCAAAGAAATACTTCAAGATTTGGGGGGTGAAGCCTGAAGAGGGCGGAGTTTGGAGAGCGGACAGACTTTGGTGGGATATAATGCCATAGTGTCCACCTTCCAAAGCAACCCTTTTCTCCAAGTGCACTGATCTCTGTCACCTGTCCGGAAATCAGTTGTAATCCCAGGAGATCTCACTCCAGCCACCACCTGGAGATTGGCAACTCTACCACCCGTTGGTGTTTTTTTAAAAAGAAAGTGGGTGTGACCAGGTGCAGCTTTTGCCCAGCAAGACTTCTGATTGGCCGTTGGAGATTTGACTTGCTGTTAGGGATGCCAAGTCACTTACTTGGCACAGCAGGTGACATCATCCAGGCTGATCGTTGGGCCCAACGTGATGACGTCACTTCCGGGTGACATCATTGTGCTGGGCATGTCAGCCCGGACCGGGCGCTTGGGGAGCAGGGTTCCCCCCCCCCGCTGGCCTGATCCAGACCAACGGGGTTGGGGGCCCTTTGTGCAGGCAATCCCACCCCCCCGGGGACCTGGCAGCCCTAATTGCTGTGCAGATTTTTAAAAACATTGCTTTGGCATCAGCAGCTGCCATTACTGCAAAGCATCCTTTACTTTGTGACTGAAGGTAAGGTGTGGCAGCCATTTTGTGGCTGGCTCCTCCTCCTCCTGAAGCACCCATTTTGTGGTAGCTATTTGATAGCTGTGGCCAGTGTTCCCTCTAAGCTGAGTTAATGTGAGCTAGCTCACAGTTTTTTAGCCTCCGGCTCATACGTTTTTGTCTTAGCTCAGGAAGGATGGCTCCAGAGCCAACTAATTTATGCAGTAGCCAAATGGCTCGCTCACAACTTTAATGCCAGTAGCTCACAAAGTAGACTTTTTGCTCACAAGACTCCACAGCTTAGCGGGAACATTGGCTGTGGCACTGCTATGCCCACCGTACCATGTCAGAATTCCAAAGGTGCCCACAGGCTCAAAAGGGCTGAGAACCCGTGCTCTACAACAGCGTGACCTCCTAGACACAGCTCCACTCCCCCAATGTTTCACCAATTGGCATGAGGAAGGAATTCCAGGTCATTTCAGCCACACCCTCTTAACTGTGTGTTGGGGGGGTCATTCGAACGTGATTGAACTTCTCTAGGGCAGGAGCCCCCAACCCTTTTGAGCCTCCAGGCACCTTTGGAATTTTAACACAGGGGGGTGATGGGCTCAATAACAAAATGGCTGCTGCATGAGGAGAAGCCAACAACAGCAAAGTGTCTGGGAGCAAGGTTACGCAGAACTGTCACAGTAACTCTTCAACAGTTCAGGCAGAAGCTCTGCTTGACAGGATGCTTTTTAATCTGCAGAGCCAATCAAAAGCCTTGCTGGGCAAAAGCCCTGCCCACTTTCTAAAAACACTTGGAGGGCAGCAGGAAAGGTGCTGGTGGGCACTTAGGGTTGCCATTCTCCAGGCCCAGGTGAGAATCCCCCAGTTTTGGGGGCTTCTGCCCACTGCCGGCCAAGTGGCCGGTGGGGGAACCCCACCCCCAAATAGTGGTGTCACCATGCAACATGCCCAACGCACTGATGTCACCCAAAAGTGACATCATCACAACAGGAACGTTGTGTGGCAATGCTCTAGTTTTTGGGCAGAACTTTATAGTTTGACCCCAATTTCACAATAGAGTTTTGCCCAAAAAGCAGAGCATCACTCACAATATCATTGGGCTACTGTAAGCTCTTGGAGGATTGGCTACATTAGGGGTGTGTCGCCTCATATGCAAAAGAGTTCCTGCTACAAAAAGAGCCCTGTTTGACATGATGACATCACTTTCGGGTGATGTCAGTGCATCAGGGACATCTCCACCCATTACCTGAACGCCCCCCAGATCTCCCTGCCGGCAAGACAAAGGGACCTGGCAACCCTAGTGGGCACCATGTTCGGGACTCCTGTACGAGGGAGGCACTAGATGCCTCTCTTCAGATATCTACATGCTCGCAAAAACATAGGATGAGAGATGGATATTCAGGAACCCTTGACCGTTTTCAAGTGTTTGACTTTGTTGCTGTCCATTTTGCCTTTTCAGTCCCACCTGTAATCAAACCAGGGCTTGTGTTGCTGAAGGGTGATATGAGGGTTAATGGATCTGGGAGTTCAAAGACCCACTTAGTCGTGAAGCTTGCTGGGAGACCTTGGACTAGAGACACTCTCTCAACCAGGCCTACCTTGCATGGATGTTATGAAGGCAAAATGGGGAAAGGGGATCCACGTAGCTCACCTTGAGGTTCTTATCTTAGAGGGTGGAGTTGAAATATGCACTACAGAGTCGGGACTACTTCCTTCAAAAAATGGGGGGGAGAAAAATCTTTAAAAGTAAAAAAAAGATATACATAAAGACAAAAAAATAACAACAGTGGTGGCAGATCTACACATTAGCTTCTCTAAACAGTTTCCAAATATCTAAAACTAAGTCAATGCTCAATTGTCATCCATATGCCACGTGTTCAAATACTGACTGCGATCAGACATGCAGTTTGTGCTGGAAATATGGGTGTTGCAAGGTCTAAAATTCAGTCAAAATACATGCATTAATGTGTGTTTACCTTGTGTACTATTGTTTAGACTGACCTGGAAGGGAACCTGGCACAGAGAGAATGCCCGGGAAACTGAAGCCTACTTACTAACAATAATTAGTTAATGCATTCAGGTGATTTCCTTCTAGGGATCAAGAAGAAGAAGAATCTCCATTGTTGTAGACTGTGTGGTCAAAGTGTAAAGATGTAGTCTTAGGTGTCTTTGTTGTTTTGTAGATTTCCTGTGAACCCTTCCCTTAGAAATAAAGATTTTTATATAGAAGAAAATGCCTCCTCTCCAGTGAAGCAAAGATCCATCGCAAACTCTGAATATTTAACTATTTTGCCAATTTTTCCAACAGTTTGATTGCTGTTCCCTTCCAGATGTAAAATGCACGATCAGACAATAACATCTGTCTGTCATGACCCAGTCATCTGTGTCCCATTTCCCCCAGCCGTTTACTGCATGCTTCTTTGATACCTGTGAAAGTCTGGTCCTTTTTGGCTGAGCTGGTTTCAAACCGGATTTCCTGTTGCCTGATCATTCTGCTGCGCAGGCAGGTCTGACTGGTCTCTTGTTTTCCCAGCTGCCATTTTTTACTAGTTAGCAATGTGCGCATAACTGCATATTCACACCTTTCTCTCTCCCTCCCCCTCTCCCACAGGGGCTTCTCAAAACTGTTTTCTTTATTAAAAAACTTTCAAAGAAAGACACCTCTGTACTCTGGCTTTTTCCTGTGCTTCAGGGAAGGGGTTAATTGAAAAGATTAGAGATGGAGGACAGCAACTACATATCCCAGCAGGCTCATCAGCACTTGTGTGCATTCTCAAAGGACAAACTAAAATAAAAATGGCCGGACTTCCAGTTTAAGCATTTCGCCACTCGGACACGTCCCGTCTCACTCTGATGGGGATGTGCCAAGACCCGGCCGACAGGAGGGGTCTGAGTTCGTCCCGGACCTCCCCGAGGTCTTTGTACAAGACCCTCAGCCTGGGGAGCTGTGGAGAGCCTCTGCCAAGGCAACAGCCAAGGAATTGAGGCTCACCTTATCCCCGAAAGGTACCATCGCTGTGGAGCCAATATGGCATTTAGAGATGACTGCCGGAGCAAGCGGCCACGATCAAAACTTTAAAATGCTTCTGTATAGAAATATTTAGAAATATAGCCTTCATGTATCCCTTGTGATGTTATAGAGTTTCATGCTCCCCTTGGGTGATTCCTAGAAGTTTCAAGTTTCCCTTTGGAATGTATATGGCTTGACCAGTTGGCCAGATGGCCCCCATAAACCACATACCTTTGAGGGAGCATGGCAGAGATGCACGTAGGCTCCTGGAGGGGAGGGGGACATGGATCAGTTTACTGCAGAGACTGGTCCATGAAACCCCACCTTTCCCCACCCTGTTGCCATGACAAACACCAAATTTGGAAAGTGCCTATCTCATTGTATTGGCTGATGGCCAAAGCTAATTCTAATGAGATTGGGGGTTAAATTGCCTCGTGTCTAGCTGGCTGTGCTACCATTGAATCTTAAGAGTACATCTCTGAGGAGGTGTTGGAGCTGGGCATGGTGGTTATTGTATTGTTAATATAGGAGTCCTTCCCTCATTCCTAGTGAGGCGTGGGGGCCGGATCCTATACAGCTTCCAAAAGATCTCCAGGTCTCCAAACTGTGAGTTAAGCAAATCTCAGGTGAAAAAGCGAACTGACCTTGGTAGTAATTGGAAGTGCCTAAGTTTGAAGGGTGGAGGGAGAGGAACTAAGCACTCCCCCCCCCTTTTTTTTGAAAAAGATTTAAAAGCGGGTTTAAATCGGAAATAAAAAGACTTAAAGCTAAAATAAGTGGATAAGAAGTTAAGCGAAGGCAAAAACTTCCAAAATATACAAAGCGGATTTAAATCGCATAACTTTTGCCTTGTTTTAGGAAACTTACTTCTTGTTGATATTATGGCTGGGAGAGGACGGAGGTTCTTAAAGGCAGAATTTGTGCTAAGCTATTAAATGCATAATCTTAAAGCAATACTGCAATGAATTAAATTGTACACCAAACTTGTAATATTAGGTCAATAAGCCTTATTTTTAGCTAACAAGATCGTGCTATGTATTAGCTCTCCTTTCCCCAAACCAATAGATGATATAGTTTAAAATAGTGGTCTCCTTTCCCCATCAAGTAGTTTCTATGTATTAGTCTATCCCTTTCCCATTTCCCATAGTGATAGTGATAGGGCATAGTTTCCCTTCCCCTTTCAATCTTTAGTTGTAGTTTTTTGTAGTTTATAGAAAATGCAAATTAAAAAAATCCCCTTCGGGGGCCAAAAAAAAAAAAAAAGGCCGATGGCTCTGTGAACTACATATCCCAGCAGGCTCATCAGCGCTTGTGCACATGCTCAAAGGACAAACTTAAGAAAATAAAAAGCCCCACTCCCTGGCTGCTGCCTCTGATCGCTCAAAGATGGGGTGAAAGCACTTTGAAGAGTGTTAAGGGGTGAGTCTGATCAAAATTCTCTGTTACAAAAAGCCCCTGAATCAATTAGAGGTGGGACCACACCAGATCAAACTGCATGTCTGACTGAAGCCACTAATAGATTTCTAAGGTCCTCAATCTCTTGTTTTACCGGAGGTGAACTTTTATCTTTCCAGTGTTGTAATACGAGTATTTCAGCTATAGGAAGGGCACAAAGGGTCTTTTCGATAGAGCTAAGACCCTTTCTTCTCTCTCTTTGACTGCCACTGATTTTTCTTCAAAGCCATTTCAAGAGATGCTTCCCTCTGCTTGACCCTCAGCTGTGGCTCTCCTGTCTCCCCATTTTCTTTCCTACCTGATTTTGGGTAAGCAACATTAATCGTGTCATCGTCTAGCATCTGGAATTCGTTTTCTGTAAAGCTGAGTGCTTCCTCTGAGAAACCCTCTGTGGGGAGAGGGATCCCCTTGTAACTGAGGTATGTTGCTGACGACATCGAAAAACTGTCACGAGAGAAAGAGATTGAGGGGGAAAGTTAGAGGGCGGGATCCTTAGGCTTGCTCAGACTGCTTTCTTTTAACATCTTGGAAGGCTGTAAGGCAGCAATCACCAAACTATGGCCCCAAACTATGGCAGCACACGCGAAATCTCACAATCAGGGATCAATATACGCAGGAGCACCCTGCACGGTTGCTTCAGCCCACTAGCATTATCCTGCGTACGGTGCACATTCGGGCTATTCACCTCTATCATTTCCCTTTCTGTAAAGCAACTCTAAGAAGCACTTCAGAATCTTTGCCTGCGGTTCCCCTTCACATCCTGGTTCTTCTAGCATCACGCCTATCCCTCCACCACACCCTGACTTAAAGATCTCACGTTCTTTTTAAAAGAGCCATATTGGGTTCTGTAGGGAGCCCCATTTGGATGTAGAGCCACGGCTTGCAAGAAGAAGAAGAAGAAGAAGAAGAAGAAGAAGAAGAAGAAGAAGAAGAAGAAGAAGAAGAAGAAGAAGAAGAAGAAGGAGAAGAAGAAGGAGAAGAAGGAGGAGGAGGAGAAGAAGGAGGAGGAGGAGGAGAAGGAGGAGAAGGAGAAGAAGGAGGAGAAGAAGGAGGAAGAGGAGGAGGAGGTTTGGTTTGATACCTCACCCTTCACTACCCGAAGGAGTCTCAGAGCAGCTTATGATCACCTTCCCTTCCTGTCCCCACAACAGACACCCTGTGAGGTAGATGGGGCTGGGAGAGCTCTGAGAGAGCTGTGACTGACCCAAGGCCGCCCAGCTGGCTTCATGAGGAGGAGTGGGGAATCAAAGACAGTTGTCCAGATTAGAGTCCACTGCTCTTAACCACTACACCAAAGAGACAGACTATTAAAACAAAGGGGCATCTAACAACTTTTGACCCTGGAATACTACCCATTATATACTATCCACATAAAAACAAAATGACATCATTGAGCGATTATGATTCGACTTCTAGCTATTCTGTTGCTAAATCCATCCTGTTTCACTCCCGACCCTAATGAGTTCAATCTGGGTACATCACTATTGGGCCAGGGGTAAACTGTTAATTTCCCCCAAATGTGGATCCCTTTTGTTTTACTTCAGCTTCAGCAGTCTTGAATCTTGAGTACATCCTTTCGCTTCCATTTCCTGGCAGAGAACAATCCAGCCCCACAGGAGACAGCCAACGGCATGCCTCCTGGGGGCTGTCTTTGCCTCCTCGTGAGGAGGAATGGAGGAAGCCATAGTGCCTGGAATTGATGCAGGTGGCTTCCAAGTAGGTTCCAGTGGGGGCGAGGGTTGAGCAAGACCCATCGCACATCGGAGGGCCAAGCAGGGCTTTGGAGGCCAGGAAACCTGACAGCGGTTCTGTCCACTCCCTTGGCGGGGAAATAAATGACTTCCATGCCTGGCAGCACAGCCTTACTCATGTATATATGTGAACAGGTTAAACTGAAGCCCTGTTCATGAATACATACCGCCTGCATGAAGGTGCATACACCTGTTTGTAAAACAGAGCCAATGCGTATAGTTAATTTACAAGGCAAAACCGCTACAAACGCCGTATAAATATTTCTTATTCTGATTGCTTTAAAATTTAGTTTTTATAAATCTTACAAAACCTTGCTGTCATTTTTAGCCAGACAATTACTCTGTTCAGAGGATGTTGAAAATTATACACAAATCAATGCAAGCAAACTACTGTCAGGTTCTATTGAAGCTTAGTTTAAGATGGGACCCCAGTTATGATAAGAAGGGATAGATGCTGTGCACTATTC
>NW_015173163.1:142590-157319 GCF_001447785.1 Gekko japonicus
AACACATTTTGCTATGATGATTTTCCATGGTATTAAAGAACTAAAGAAAATTAAAAATACCTAGAGGTATTTCAGAAGGCACTTGACTTTTAAAACAATGGGGACATGTTTTTCAAAGAGCTCCAGGGCACTGAGTGAATGAACCAGCTTTTATATTGGCGTTGTGTCCACAGTTTGTCAATCCAGTAGATGGGTAACTGGACCAGAGTGGTCCTATTCTGATATAGACCTGCACAAGTGACCACTTTAGGCCTCATTTCTTATATTTCAGTGTGTAGGCTTGCCAAACGATCCACAGTAAAAGGTCCTGTCTTTTAACAGAGAATCGGTGCATGGCCTTCACCGGATAAATAACATCCCATTAATGGGACAGGGCTTCCTTTTTCTACAGGCAGCTGGAAACTCTACCCTGGGATATCAATAATTACATCACTTGGTCAGAGCAGACATACGCCCTATGAGCTTTGCGCAGTGCCCTGCGAATCAGGGACGATTCCAATGCAATCATGGTGGAATTGATAAGCATTCCATAGATGTTTAGGAAAAAGGGGGCTCTATAGGACCAAGGCAACCCACTTTCCTTGCCATGCTGTGGTCTGCTTTTTCATTGGGTTCCGTGGCTCACTATTTTCTCTTTTAGGGCGGTGTTCTGTGGCAGGAGGAGAAGGATTCTCTCTGTGGACACAGCTTCATTTTTGGGCCAGCTCAACGAGCAAACGGATCAGACATTGGCTCCCAGTTGGGCCTGAGTTGATGGGCCACAGTGGAATGGAGAGGGCACCGGATAGGGTTGCCAAGTGGCACTTACCCTGCCGGCGGGGGACTCCTGATTGTATCCTGGCGCATAGAGTTTTCCCTTTTATGGCCGGGGCCCCGCCCCCAGCGTGCCCGGCATCATGATGTCACTTCCCTGTGACGTGCACGCTGGGGCGGGGTTCCCCCCGGGGCCCGATTCCCCGGCGTCGGGGAACAGGCCTCTGGGGCGGGGGAGATTTCCACCCCACAGGGGGACTTGGCAGCCCTAGCACCGGAGCATGTGCCATGCGGGCCTGCTCCACCTGTTCTGGGCAGCTCAATTTGTTGCGGCGGCAAGCACCTATCAGCAACCCTTTAGGGCAGTGATGGCGAACCTTTTAGAGACCGCGTGCCCAAGCTGCGACCCAAAACCCACTTATTTATCGCAAAGTGCCAACACGGCAATTTAACCTGAATACTGAGGTTTTACTTTAGAAAAAACAACTCATACATTAACTTAAGATGATCCAAACAAAGTAAGGAAAGCAATCCCAAATGCTTTCATTTACTTAAAATTATTTGGCAGAGAATTCGACACATTAATGACGGTCTGGGCCTGGCTGGGGCGATGGCACGCATGCCCACAGAGAGGGCTCTGAGTGCCACCTCTGGCACCCATGCCATAGGTTCGCCACCACTGCTATATCCCATTATGCTTGTAGGGGCGACGCCATTCCTAACAGTGACTTTGTTAATGCATCTATAGCTCTGCAATAAAGTATAACCTTTCTGATAAGCGTGTACTCAGTTGTTGGCTGTGGAACCTGACATTGCCATGGTTTGGGGGATGTGGGGCTTGCAGAGTGATGGCAATTCCTAAAGGCGGGGTGGGAGTGAGTGTGTGAATGGCTTGACCATGCCACTTCATACTAACAGGTCTTGTCATTGTTTTATTAATAAATAAAGGGGCCTTTAGTTTCAGATCCCACAGGGATCGAGAGAGCTCCGCATACGGCCAGTGGGGAGCTCCGAAATATTTTAAAGGTTAGTTTGGGCCACTAATTGCCTCACCCCCTGTACAGGGGCGATGGCATTCACCTTTCCGAGAAGGGAAACGACGTTTTCCTTCAGGATTTGCGGCAATGGCTTAAGCTAGTTCTAGGTATTTGAGTGGGCGCAGGGGCCTAAGCAGAGGCTTGGCCCTTGTGGTGGCAGAATTAAGTTTAAATAAAGTTCAGCGGCTACGTAAGCACCAATCAATGACCCCTGGGGGGGTAGAGGGGTCTGCGGGATCAACCCTGAGGCCGTGCGGCCAGGGATGAGGCTGGCAGACTGCCTATGGGGACGGCCATGATGGAGACTCAGCGCTGGCCGTGCGGTGGGTGCACATCCCAATCATTGGCTCGGCTGGGTTTGCAAGCAACTTACGGTTGGCTCCAACCCGGGGCCATGGTGTCTTCCCTTTCATACGGTTAAGGATGGGGTCAAAGCGACACCAGGCCTTTCCGTGCCACTGTTTTTCATGTTTGCCCTTGCCGTTACTTTAATATGTTAATAAAGTGGTCTTATTTCATCCAACCTTGGTTGTCCGACTCTTTCTTCCGTCTGAGGGGGCAATCTGAAGACAAGGAATGTGCCGTGGAGTCACAAACGATTCAAACCTAGGGCTGCCAGGTCGCCAAGACCACCACCAGGGGATGATAGATGATAAAGGTTGCCAGATCCGGGTTGGGAAACTCCTGGGGATTTGGGGGTGGAGCCTGGGGAGGACAGGGGACCTCAGTGGGGCACAATGCCATAGAGTCCACCCTCCAGATCATTCATTTTCTCCAGGGGAACTGATCTCTGAAGTCTGGAGATGAACTGTAATTCCAGGCATCCCTAGAGGAACCCTATCCATGGGGTGTTCCAAGCAAGAGACCAGCAGAGGTGGTTTGCCGTTGCTTTCCTCTGCACAGCAACCCCAGTCTGCTTTGGTGGTCTCCAATCCAAGTACTCACCACGGCCAATCCTGCTTAGCTCCCAAGTTCTGACAAGCCCGGGTTAAACTGGGCTAACCAATCTGGCAACAGTAACCGCATGTAAGGCTCCCATTAGAAGATCTCTAGGGATCTCTAGGGATATCAGGGATATCTAGGGAACCTAAACAGCATAATAAAAAGTAGAGACATCATCCTGCCAATAAAAGTCCGCATGGTCAAAGCAATGGTATTCCCAGTAGTCATGTATGGCTGTGAGAGTTGGACTATAAGGAAGGCCGAGCGCCGAAGAATAGATTCTTTTGAACTATGGTGCTGGAGAAGACACTTGAGAGTCCCTTGGACTGCAAGAAGATCAAATCAGTCAATCCTAAAAGAAATCAACCCTGACTGTTCCCTGGAAGGCCAGATAATGAAACTGAAGCTCAAATACTTTGGCCCCCCAATGAGAAGGGAGCACTCCCTGGAGAAGACCCTGATGCTGGGAAAGATTGAAGGTCAAAGAAGACGGGGACAGCAACGGATGAGATGGTTAGACAGTGTCATAGATGCAACGAACATGAAACTGAGCAAACTTCAGAGGACGGCGGAAGACAGGAGGGCCTGGCAGGATCTTGTCCATGGGGTCGCGAAGAGTCGGACTCGACTGTGCGACTGAATAACAACAACAAAGGGATATCAGGCACATAATGTAGCAGTAATGTCTCTGATCTGTAGGATGAGTGTTTTTCCAACCCAGTTTATATAACCCTCACCACTTGCTTCCAATAACTGGAGGCACGTTTGCATGTCCCACTGTGATGGGCTGTCTGTCACAGCCACATAGGAAAGACGTCTGCCTGTCCTACTCCACAAAATCCACACTTACTACTCACAGTATTATAGATTTTTGCCAAGATCCAAGGAGTTTATTGCCAATGCACTTGCAGGCATGATTTCTTGCAAGTGGGTTTTGCCATTTCGCACAGAAAATCCCAGCTGCAAAGTGCATTGGAAGAGGATTGAAAGTCCATTATTCAGACTGTGTGAAAGTGCCCGACAACAGGTAGTCTAATAAGTAAATGGATTTGGTTAGATGGGATGCTGAAAGCTGACCAAAAATTTCTTATAAGATGGCAATAGATAGATAGATGATAGATTGATAGATGATAGATAGACAGACAGACAGGTGATGGTGATGGTGATGAAGAGACAGAGAGAGAGATAGGGAGGTAGGGAGACAGACAGACCATGGCATGGATAAAGAGGGTTCCTCCCGGTGTTCCCTCTAAGCTGAGTTAGTGTGAGCTAGCTCACAGTTTTTTTAGCCCCCAGCTCACACATTTTTGCCTTCACTCAGGAAGGAGGGCTCCAGAGCACACTAATTTATGCAGTAGCCAAATGCCTCGCTCACAACTTTAATGCCAGTAGCTCACAAAGTAGAATTTTTGCTCACAAGATTCCACAGCTTAGAGGGAGCATTGGTTCCTCCCCCCCCCCCACCACCACTGGACACCTTTATGGTTAATCTTCCTCCTTCACGGGTAACCAGGTCCCCTACTCACCTTTAGAATCCGGCTTGGTTCTCTCTCCCAGTTGCTTGGCTCCACAAATGGCTGTTCCCTCTGTTTGCCCTTCTTATGGTCAGGGGATGTGGTCAGGTGGCCTCAAGCTCAGTGCTTGTTGCAGCCTCCAAATCAATCGCATTGCCAATGTTCAAAGTGCTTTGCTTGCACAAAAACAGCTTGCTTGCTCACATATTTATTTATATCCCGACTCTCCCAACTGTGCATGGCACCTTGCACATTCAATTAAAAAAAAAATGCAATTGAAGAAACTAAAGTACCTCTCAAGTCATGAATGCAGTCTACACCTTATCGAAAGCCAAAGTTTGTAACCTGACAGTGCCTCCTCAGTATCTCTAGAGATGGGCCCCCACTCACCTCTTTGGAGAGCCCATCCCACTGAGTAGGAGCTTTGATGGAAAAGGCACAGGGTCTAGGGCAATGTTCCCTCTAAGCTGTGGAGCCTTGTGAGCAAAAATTCTACTTTGGCCCCTGCCACACGGGACGGCTGAAACGCGGCTACTCAGAGCCGCTCCAAACTTGAGACGCCGTGGCGGGTTCCCACGGATCCCCTGATGCCGGGGAGGAAAAGTCCGATGGGAGGGGGAGGCTGCCGAACTGCGCATGCTCGAGCATGCGCAGTACGGCCGGGGGCCGGGATGCGGCGGCGCAAGGACGCGCCACCGATCCCACAGCCCAGCTCGAGGCGCTCCAATGGATGCAACCACCTGGATAGGTGGTTCTTTTTTACGGCGCGGTATCGGCATTTGGGATGGATCAGGGACGGAGACGGCACGCTCCCCAGATGTTGAGGTGGGATCGCGCCCGTTTGCTCCGCCCCCGTTCCGTCCCACTCCCGGTCCAAATGGGCTCGTATGAACAGGGCCTATGTGAGCTACTGGCATTAGAGTTGTGAGCAGGTGATTTGGCTACTGCATAATCAGTTTGCTCTGGAGCCCTCCTTCCTGAGCCAAGACAAAAATGTGTGAGCTGGAGGCTAAAAAACTGTGAGCCAGCTCACGCTAACTCAGCTTAGAGGGAACATTGGTCTAGGGCCACTGTGGTGTCACAGTCTGAGCATCGGAGACCCGGGTTTGAATCCCTGCTCTGCCATGAAAGCCTATTGGTTGACCCTGGGCAAGTCGCACCCTTGGAACCTAACCTACCTCACAAGGCTGTTGTGAGGATAAAATGGAGGAGCGGAGAGCAGTGTAAGTAGCTTTGGGTTCCCATCAGGGCGGACAGCAGGGTATAAATGAAATAAATAAATAGTTGGCAGAAGGAGGGCCACCCTTGTTACCACACACACCACAAACACAAACGTGGTTTCAGACTGTCATGGGGCATCAGCTTGCATGTTTGGGCTGGAGCAGAAAACAGAGATCTTTTACTCAAAGTGATGGCTGTGAGGAGCAGTGTTTCCTCTAAACTGAGTTAGTGTGAGCTAGCTCACAGTTTTTTAGCCTCTGGCTCACACATTTTTGTCTTGGCTCAGGAAGGATGGCTCCAGAGCAAGCTAATTTATGCAGTAGCCAAATCGCTCGCTCACAAGTTTAATGCCGGTAGCTCAGAAAGTAGAATTTTTGCTCACAGGACTCCACAGCTTAGAGGGAGCATTGGTGAGTTAGAAGAAGAAGAGTTGGATCCAGGGCTATTTTGGGGCAGGAACGCACAGGAACGGAGTTCTGGCTGGCTCCTGAGTTGGCCATGCCCAGCAGGAACTCATTAGCATAATAGACCACACCTAACAGCAGACACTCACTAGGACTGGCTACATTAGGGGTGTGTGGCCTAACATGCAAAGGAGTTCCTGCTACAAAAAAAGCCCAGGGTTTTGACAACAAAGTAAACAGAATAAGAAGCAAAAGGTGGGTGTGGTTGGATGACCACACTTCTGGTAACATGTGGGGTGTGGCCTAATATGCTAATGAGCTGTGCTGTCAGGGTGTGGCCTAATATGCTAATAGGTTTCTGCTGTTGGGTGTGGCCTATTATGCTAATGAGTTCCTGCTGGGCTTTTTCTACAAAAAAAGCCCTGGTTGGATCTATACCCCACCCTTCACTCAGAGTCTCAGAGTGGCTTACAATCTCCTTTCCCTGCCTCTCCCCACAACAGACACCCTGTGAGGTTGGTGGGGCTGAGAGAGCTCTGAGAGAACTCCTCTTGAGAGAACAGCTCTGAGAGAACTGTGACTGACCCACAGTCGCCCAGCTGGCTGCATGTGGAGGAGGAGTGGGGAATCAAACCCGGTTCTCCAGATCGGCGTCCACCCGTAAGGGATGAGGGCTGAATAAATCTATACTTTGCTAAGCCCTGACGACTGGGAGCGGGTCATAAGTTTGGCAGGACCTAACCTTGGGGGAGGAGGGGATATAGCTCGATTGTGGTAATTGCCGGCAGCAGTTCAAAAAGCTTCTTTCTTCTTCTTTTTTGGCTCTCTCTCTTCTGTTATGGGTGACCCTAACCAAGGATCAGGACGAACCAGAGTATGTTTGACATTGAAGAGATAAGCTTCCTGGAAGATGGAATTGACTCCAAGTGGAGCGTGGGCCACGGCACACGGGGCTGGGGGAAATCAGCCCCGCACGCCATGGCCCCTACCCTGCTCACAAAAAGACCCTTTAAAGGAATATTTTTGCAAGCCAACCATGCAGCCCACAACTGCCCCTCTCTCTCTCCCTCCTGCTAGATTTAAAAGGCCCGCCAGCTGAAGCCCTTTAAATCTGTCAGGAGTGGAGGGAGAGGGGTGGGCAGGCAGGTGGTTGCTCTTGGGGGTGGGGCTTCCTCCACTGGCCAGCTGGCCGGGGGCAGATTGGAGCCCCCAAAAGTGGGGGGGGACCCCACCCAGACCTGTGGGCTGGCAGACCTATACTGGACTCAAACCTAGCTGTTCTACTGCAGCCCAACACAGCGACTCTCTGAAACTATCTCCGTAGAACTGGGAGTGTGCGAATTAAATCATCGGGAACGAGTCATCAGACTGGGGAGTCTTGTGATGGAATTACTGGGTGCTAGTACGAAGGTCAAAGAAGACGGGGACGGCAAAGGATGAGATGGTTAGACAGTGTCATAGATGCAACGAACATGAAGTTGAGCAAACTTCAGAGGACGGCGGAAGACCGGAAGGCCTGGCGTGATCTGGTCCAGGGGGGCACCCCCCCCAGACCTGTGGGCTGGCAGACCTATACTGGACTCAAACCTAGCTGTTCTACTGCAGCCCAACACAGCGACTCTCTGAAACTATCTCCGTAGAACTGGGAGTGTGCGAATTAAATCATCGGGAACGAGTCATCAGACTGGGGAGTCTTGTGATGGAATTACTGGGCGCTAGTACGAAGGTCAAAGAAGACGGGGACGGCAAAGGATGAGATGGTTAGACAGTGTCATAGATGCAACGAACATGAAGTTGAGCAAACTTCAGAGGACGGCGGAAGACCGGAAGGGCTGGCAGGATCTGGTCCATGGGGTCGCGAAGAGTGATGATGATGATGATGATGATGATGATGATGATGATGATGATGATGATGATGATGATGATGATGATATACTTTATTGTCATTGTACATAGTACAACAAAATTAAAGGTGCAATCATTTCAGTGATCTACAGCCATACTCATATACACTCACACAACCTCGACTGTGCGACTGAACAACAACAACAGTACGAAGACAGATTTGCAGGCATGAACCAAGTCATATCTCTGGCAGGAACCAGGGGACTGTTGGAAATACATGTGTTGAGAGGTCTAAATTAAGTCATTATAGGGTTAATGTGTTTACCTTGTGTCCTATTGTTTAGACTGACCTGGAAGGTAACCTGGCAGCCTTTTTGCTAAGAAATCGGTTAATGTATTCAGGTGATTTCCTTCTAGTGGTCAAGAAGAATCTCCATTACGAACTGGTGTGTCTTTTGTTGTAAAGCAACAGCAAGAATGTAGTCTTAAGTTTTTGTTGTTTTGTAGATTTCCCCCGTACCTTTCCCTTTAGAAATAAAGATTTTTACATACAAAGGCTATGCCTCCACTCCAGTGAACAAAGATCCATTGCAAGCCCTGAATATCTAACTACTTTTACCAAATTTTCCAATAGGGACAATGTGGGAAGATTTGGATCACTGGTTCCCAGCCATCGGAGGGCACTTCCCGTCCAAATTGCATTAGTGGTCAAATGACTGCATACCATGTGAAAGACGATACAGGGGAGCGGCGTCTTTGTCTTCTAAGCCTGGTGTGGCTTGATTGCTTTTGTCCTGTTGGCACATTGGCACTGCCTGGCTTTCTCTCGCCGAAAGGCTGCAGTGCTGTGTCCATTGCTACAAAAGCATTGCTGTAAGGTCCATCTTGAGACACAGAATGGAACCATTCCTTCCTCTGCTCTGTGCTTGCCTCCTGGGGGCTGGGACTTGCTCACACTCACAAGTTGGGCTGGGAGGAGGGTGCAGAGGAAAACCCACGTGGGCGGACTGGAGAGCCAGCAGTGCAGCACTGGGCAGACACTCCCACTCTGTTTTACTGCCGCAGATGAGGTTGTTCCACCATGCTGGAGCCACAATCCGAGTGGCTCCGCCCACTTCTCCCCGAGCAGTCTCCTGTTCCCTCCCTTGCACTAGTTGCTCGTGAGCCCTGGATGGGCTGGTTCTGGCCCCCGGGCCTTATGTTTGACACCCTTGGTCTAACCCGATCCCATCAGCTCTCAGAAGCTAAGCAAGGTTGGTACTTGGAAGGGAGACCACCAAGGAAGAGTCCGCAGAGGAAGGCAAATGGCAAACCCCTTCTGCTTCCCACTCGCCCCGAAAGCCTCTTGCTGGGGCCCTCATGCGTCAGCTGCAACTTGACGGCACGTATGCACATACCCATGGGGCAACAGCGTATGTGGCAGGACACTCCTGGTTTGAACTTTGGCAGACCCTAACAACATCTACGAGAAAATCCAAGAGCCGTTGCTTATGAAAACAAGTTTTACTCTTCAAATCATTATTGTGGTATCAATACATACAATCTCGAGGAAGTTGATTCATGATCCAATAGAACAGCGCAGAACTGACAATCCCAGCTATTTACAATAGAAGACACAACAGGAATGTCCCTGGCTTCTTCCTGGCTCCGGAATAGGAGATTGACCTCCAACGTGTGCAAAGAAAATACTTATATTTTTATAAGAGGACACGAAAAGCATCATATTGGCCCAGCCAGTGACCACTGAGTCAACAAATATGAGTGACCTGACGTTGCCGGTGGGCTACGTGGGACTACAATCCCAACATATTCCTTATTGCAGGGGTCTGCAACCTTTTACAATTAGAGAACTGAACTGTGTACCAAATCAGAGCAAGAGATCCGCAAAGTGCTGGTATAAGAATACCCATCTGTGCAACTGAAAATGTATTTATTTATTCGGCTTTTATCCTACAATTTAACATTACTGAGAATTGACATGTTGATCATTAATCCATAAAGTTTCCACAGGACAAACAACAGCTGTCTATGTCCTTTATCAGGAAGCGGCACATCCAAGAGATCTCCTGATAAGTGATAAATCTACACCAGTGCACCCTGTTCAATTTCTTTAGTGTGATGGCATAAAGCTGTGCATGGTGAGCTCTGGGGATTCCTTGTAACTGTTCCCCTTCTAGAGATGGACACAAACTGAACCATGAAGCAAAATCCGTGACAAATTTTGCCCCGTTGTGGTTTGCATACCAAAGTTCATGACAGATCTACCGTCATGAACTTCCAGAAACATTTAAAGAAGTTAATGGTGGTTCATGAATAGAGCAGAAAGCAGGGGTTTCAAAGGACTCCCTTTAAACCCCTGCTTTCTGCTCCCCTCCACTCAGCTATTTCGGGCTTTCTTGTGCAGTACCTTTCAACTTTAAATGTGTTTAAAGGGGCTGCACAAGAAAGCTCAAGAAACAGTTGAGTGGCAGGGCGCAGCCTGCTCTCCGTTTTCGGGCTTTCTTGTGCTGTCCTGGACTGTACAAGAAAGCTCAAACAGCTGTGCAGTGAGGAGCAGTCTGCTCCCCACTGCTCAGCTGTTTTTGCAGCTTTCTGCAAACCCCATTTGCGGACCCTTTCAACAGGGTTTGCTGGGGGGCATGAACCACAAACTGATTCGGCTTGCCAGTGAACCTCCTAGTTCAGTTTTTTTTTTGCAGTTCATGCCCATCCCTAACCACTTCCCTTTCTGAAAACTATCTCTATGAAGCCTGTTAGTTCCATAAAAATCTTTGCCTGTCTCACCTTGCAACCTAGGCTTTCTAGCATCCCTCCAATACATCTTAACTTAGACCGATTTCCCACAAGCGCTGCTCCGTGCTCGCTTTTCCCTTTTGCTCCGATGGTACGTGTCAATTTCACACAAGCTGCTGCGTGGCCGCATTTTGCCCTGCAGCTTTGCGTGATTTTCCCGCATCTACTCAATCCTGTTTTTTGAGGATTGAGTCGACGCGAAGCTGCGGGGCAAAATGCAGCCACGCGGCAGCTTGTGTGAAATTGACACGTACCATCGGGGCAAAAGGGAAAAGCGAGCGCGGAGCAGTGCTTGTGGGAAATCGGCCTTAAACAAATCTTTTTTCATTTTTGAAGAGCCAGATTTGTTTCCATACTGAGCCACATTGGCTCTAGACTCGAGCCACAGGTTGCAGACCCCTGGTTTACTGGCACTTCCAGTATGAAATTGAACTAATTTTCTGCTCATGTGATGGAGGGAGGGAGGGATGGGATGTTCATTACAGAGATGCAGGGATAGAGGGAACCCATGCTCTGCATCTGTAGAGAATCATGGCCAGCTAGGGCTTTTTATTTATTACCAGCAAGAGGAAGTTGAGTGTAAAATGGGGGAGAGCCAAGTATAAATAGTCACAAAGATCACTGGTGACTTTGGGCCAACAGCACCATCTCCGAATGAAAATCCTCAGGATTGACTCAACTATGGACCAAAAATGTAACATCAAGTTAGGCCTGAAACCTTCAGGTCCACTTCTGATTCTCCCAGACACTAAAAGAAATCTCACAGCCTTAGGGAAACCTTTTCCTAATAATACTTTGAGTAGGAGGTGGGTGCGGTGGCTCAAGTAATTAAGACGCTGAACTGCAGGCTGCGGAAGGTCAGTAGTTCAGCAGTTCAAGACCCGGGTTGCCGCATGACAGAGTGAGCTCCCGTCTCTAGTTCCAGCTCCTGCCAACCTAGCAGTTCGAAAGCAAGAAATTGCAAGTAGATAAATAGGTACCACTTCGGTGGGAAGGGAACAGCGTTCCGTGCACCTTGGTGTTTAGTCATGCCGGCCACATGACCACGGAAACGCCTTCGGACAGCACTGGCTCTTCGGCTTTGAAACGGAGATGAGCACCGCAACCCTAGAGTCGGACTTGACTGGCTTTCGAGCAAGGGAAACCTTTACCTTTACCTTTAGGAGGTGGGACTCCAAGACTTGCTCCCTTCCCCCAAGATCAGTACAGAAGGCAGGAGGTTCATTGACACAGTGAGACAAATGAAAATACACAGATGGCATGGACAAGAGTTCAGGAACTCGGTTCACCCAGGCAAACCAGGGAGGGTGTTCTTGCATGTGTTTTCTGTGTCACTTACTTGCCTAAAAGCAGGTGCCTGGATTGTTCGAATGGGGGAACAAATAGGGACAACAGGGCACATTCTAACTTGGCCCCTGGCTCCCATTTGCCTTCAGTTGACCAATCAGCATCAGCCGTGCCCAAGTCAGCACCCCACAGCCAATCACAGGGCCCTGAAGCCGCAGGGCGGAAGCCCTTTCTTGGAGGTACAAAGAAAGAAGCACCATTTGGACAGTCTGCCAGAGATGAGTCATCCTATTGGTAAGGCCAAGGGCCACCGGGCCTTTGCGACTGTGCCAGTTGGCACGAGACCAATCCCCGCCTGTTCGGTAACATTGCTCCAGACGGAGTGCAGAGTCCACTTGTTCTGCGATTTGTTCCATTTTTAAGTCCCTTAAAAAAAAAAAATATGTAGCAGCATCTCTCTCTGGAAGGGGAGTCGGTTGGCGAGGCAGCAGCTCAGCTGCGCAGCTTCCTGAGCCTCAGTGCTGGATGACCATTCCGCTGGCGTGGGAGTGCGTCTGCGGAGAAAAAACACAATCCTTCATAGCTCCTTTTGGGCCGGTCGGGGAGGGAGACAAAGAACTGGGGGAGGGGGAGGGCCTAGCCATAGGAACGCACCAGCGATGTCGTCACCAGGGAATTTTGGGATGGGATTCATGCTAACCCAGGGGGATGCTATTGCACAGTAAAGGCACTGTGGAGAAGGACAAACGTATTTCCCCAACCCTCCTCTGATTGGAGAATCCAGTTGGAGATGACAACTAAAGCCACCTAGGTAAAGATAAAGGTTTCCCTTGCTCGAAAGCCAGTCGAGTCCGACTCTAGGGTTGCGGTGCTCATCTCCGTTTCAAAGCCGAAGCGCCAGCGCTGTCCGAAGACGTTTCCGTGGTCATGTGGCCGGCATGACTAAACACCAAGGCGCGCGGAACGCTGTTACCTTCCCACCAAAGTGGTACCTATTTATCTACTTGCAATTTCTTGCTTTCGAACTGCTAGGTTGGCAGGAGCTGGAACTAGAGACGGGAGCTCACTCCGCCATGCGGCAACCCGGGTCTTGAACTGCTGAACTATCGACCTTCCACAGCCTGCAGTTCAGCGTCTTAACCACTTGAGCCACCGCAGCTCCTAAAGCCACCTACCAGAATTCATTTTACCTATTAGTAAGGGCTGGGCATTTAGACTTCGGGATCTGGCGGAGATGGGCAATCTCCTGGTATATTTGGATAAAGGAAGGATATAAAACAGCAATCAGTGTGGCACCCACCGGCATCACAGTGCCCATGCAGGGCTTTTCTGTGATGGTAGGGACTGGTACTGAGTACTGGCATCTTTTTTAATCAGGGCTACCCCAAGTCCTGATCTTTGTGCACCAGCCTGCCCCACTTAGCCAAAGAAAGAGAGAATGAACCCTCAGGAACAGGCTAATAGGGATCTACACAGGGAAGGGGGGAATTGGTAGAAAGTAGCACAACCTTACATATGAGCACTGTATGTTTCCTGACACCCGCTTCTTACCGGCTAACAAAGTAGCAGAGCACTGAGCTCATTTCATTCAGGGCATCACAGCTAGAGTTCCCAACTCTCCCCCAGCAAATGCCAGGAGATTTTGGAGGTGGTGCCTTAGGAGGACAGAGCTTGGGGAGGCTGTGATGTCATTTCCAGGCGATGTTCTAGGCTGCCTCGCCTAGTCTCTATGATCTTCACCACAGATACTACTGCAAATTCCTAGAGTGTCACTATGTGGACACCATTTTTTTTCTCCTGCTCTGCAAGAAATTGGGGAAGGGGGCTAATAATTATGTACCCCTAGCTGGGTGAATGTGAGACCTAATCACACCCACGATACCTCAGCTTGGTCATGACTTCCTTATGTCTCTAAGTTTAGCAACCTCCTCCTGTGGCTGTGCAGAGAGCAAACCTTCGCCTTCCTTTGAAAATTAAAGCCAAACAGCAAAGCAAAAAGCTAATCCTGTGCCCAACGGCAGCCATTTTGTGGTGGTTCCACCCAAATGGCAGCCATTTTGTGATTGGCTCTGCTCTCCCATGGGGCACCCTGTTTACTTTTGTCGCATCAGGCTAACATGACTACCCTCTTGGAACAAGCCACACACTCCTTACCTTCATGGCCCGGTAGATCCAGGCCTGAAAGTCATTGACCTTGGTATAGACTCCCGGCTTATTGGCTAGTGCACAACCAGTGCCCCAGCTCACGATGCCACAGAGCCGCCAACGTGAAGTCTGTGAGATACCATCCTCACACACAAAGGGACCACCACTGTCGCCCTGTAGTACACAAAAAAGCAGGTACCAGTTGCCATGACCATACCACCTTCTCTTTCAGAGGGGCCTTCTTGAAGTACAGTAGGTTAATAGGAGGCCTTGGGGTCAAAAGGCTGGTCAAGATGGTGCCTTAAAGTTCATTCTAGAGCTTGAATTAGGGTTGCCACAGGTCTTGTTGATGTGCTGGCGGAGGGTCACAGGGAGCCTTCCGGTAATGGGGCGGGGCTTCATGATGCGATGACGTCACATGGAAGTGGTTTGAGGGCAAAACTCTACGGTAAAATTGCCTTCAAACCACAGAGTTTTGCCCAAAAACCAGAGCATCATTGGGCAGCATCCCCGATGTGAAGACATCACTTCCAGGTGACATCACCACATCAGGAACGTCGCCCAGTGATGGCACTGTTTGGGGGCAGGGTGTACAGGGAGCTGACCAGAGGCAGGCAGAAGCTCCCAAAACTGGGGGGGGTTTCCCACCTGGACCTGGGGAATGGCAACGCTAGCTTGAATCATAGCAACTTCTGGGTTGAAATCTGGTCCCCTAAAGGTTGCTAAGCAGTCATCATTTTCCGATTCTTCCCCCCCCCCCTTCCTCTCCCCTAACTTCCTGGGTCAGG
>NW_015173163.1:157470-211842 GCF_001447785.1 Gekko japonicus
GGAGGAGGAGGAGGAGATTGGATTTATACCCCGCCCTTCACTACCCGAAGGAGTCTCAGAGCGGCTTCCAATCACCTTTCCCCTTCCCCTCCCCACGACAGACACCCTGTGAGTCTACCAGTGTCGTCCCCCCCCCAAACACACAGATTTCCAGCTAGTGCCACGCACTTCCACACTTCTGCCCACCACCAAGCACGGCCTACCTGGCAGGCATCCGTGCCTCCGGCGGCAAAGCCGGCGCAGAACATCTTGGGCCTGATCTGACTGCCGTAGTAATCCGGGCTGTTGCAGACACTGGTGCTGATGATGGGCACGCTGGCCTCTTGCAGCACGTCCGACTGTTGCCCTGCACGGACACACTGAGCCTCAGCACCGAGAGGACTGACATGGGCTTTGAAATGGTATAACATGAACTTCAGCATCCCCCAAGCCAAACTATGTTAGAACAAAGCCTCATGACTTGAACTCCACAGGTTTTATTTGATCCTAAAAGCCGGGCACATGGAAATGGCGAGCAATATAGGAATGGGAGGGGGGGATTGACCTAGCTGCAGTTTCCCTGGCCAAAAATGCCCCTACCAGACCATTTTAAGCCCCAGTGGGGGGGACAGAGATCAACTATTTTTGCTAGATGCGAGTCCAGGAGCACCTTAAAGGTAAAGGTTCCCCTGCTCGAAAGCCCGTCAAGTCCGACTCTAGGGTTGCGGTGCTCATCTCCGTTTCAAAGCCGAAGAGTAAGCGCTGTCCGAAGACGTTTCCGTGGTCATGTGGCCGGCATGACTAAACACCAAGGTGCGCGGAACGCTGTTACCTTCCCACCGAAGTGGTACCTGTTTATCTACTTGCAATTCCCTGCTTTCGAACTGCTAGGTTGGCACCTTAGAGACAAACAAGATCTTTGGGATAAAAGCTTTCCGGAGTCAAAGTTCCATTCATCAGACCCTCAAAAGCTTATACCCCAAAACCTTAAGAGCATAAGAAGAGCCCTGCTGCGGACAACCAGTTCCTCTGGACAGCCAACAATAGGGCACAGAGGCCTTCCCCTGATGTTGACTCCTGGCTCTGGGATTCAAAAGAGTAGTGCCTCTGAAAGTGGAGGTCCCCCTCAATCACTATTAGCTACTGGGTGCAATCATACGCACAATTAGACCCACCAGAGGCGCAAATGCCGGGCGGATTTAAAGGGCGTGATCAGACAACAACATCTGGGAAGCGCCCCGCAGCCGTGGGCAACCTGTTCTGCTCCGCCGCAGAAGTGGAGTTAAAAAACACCAAGGAAAGTCTGGCTCTGGTTGCGACGGGCCAGGGACAGACTGTCCTGTGTCTGATTGCTCCAGCACGCTCTCATGGCATCGGGATGGTCTGATCAGGCCATCCCGACTCCGTGCCGTCGTTTTTCCCCCCTTCTTAGTATGCGCATCATCGCATACGCCACAGGGAGCCCTCAGTGTGGAGATGCAATTCATTGATTCCTCATTTAAGCACATCAGAAACAAACAGCCCAAAAACAAACCCGACTCACCCGCGGTTGCGTCTGATCATGCAGTGGCGGGCTGTTTCCAAGGACCGTGTGTTCACGCAATTGCAGGTCAAATTTCCCCAGAGGAAATAGCCTCGTTCCCCCCCCCCGGTTTATTTCGCACGTGTGACCGCAACCACTGATAGCCGGTGCAAGGAAGACACCAACTTGTCTGTAACATAGCAACACTGTAGAACTGAAGGACGGCAGGAGGGGGAGGATCGACCTTGCATGTCTTTATAGGAACTGTCCGGTACTCAGCTTTGCAAGAGCCGCACAGCTGAGATCTCTTAATTGACAGCTGCACTGGAGACAGGGAGGGGCAGCGTCTTAACAGGTCCTTCCAAAGATAAAGTAGCAAAAATGTGTGGGGGGGAAGGTCGCGCGCGCCTGGTGGGCAGGATGTTTCCCTACCTTGTGGAGTCATTGTAAGTTCCAGTTGATTTTAATTACTCTTTGTATTTTGGCAACCCCCTGAAGGACGTGGGATTTCCTTTTTTCCTTGAAGTATTGTTAATTGAGGTTGCCTTTGCTGTTTTTTGATAATAAAAGCACTTTTGCCTGATTTGCCAAACCGGAGCGTAGAGCCTGAACCTGGGTATTCTGGCAGAGAACCCGAAGCCTGTGTCTTACAGCCCGTCTTCCAGGAATCTGTCTAATCCCCCATTAAAGCTGTTTATTCCTGTGGCCATCACTACATTCTCTGGCAGAGAATTCTTGTTGGTCTCTAAGGTGCTACTGGATTCAAATCCAGCCGTTCTACTGCAGACCAACACAGCTGCCCTCTGAGACGTTCTCTTTGTGCTAGAAGAAACATTTCTTCAATTGCAGAATCAGCACGTGCGGGAAGTTAAATGCCCTCCCTTCCCCAGCACTGCCACCACAGTACATATCTGGCCTTCCCCTCACTGCTACAGGTGAAATAACACAACTGAAATGTCATGTGTAGCTCAGCAGGGGTCATTTCCTGCAGGAGCGCACAGGAGCGGAGCTCCGGCAGTAAAGAGCCCAGGGGGCGGGCACATGCAACAAGCCCCGCCCCCTGCTCCCAGCAGCCCCGGGCCATGAGGAGCAAAAAGCAGCCCTCCTTTCCTTCTCTCCCTCTTTCTTTCCCTCTTCCCTCCTTCTTCTCTTTCATTCTCTCCTTCCTTCCTTCCTGCACAAATCTGTGCACAAATCTCCCCCCAGCTAGCAATCCAAAACAGTCCCGTGGCACCTTTAAGGCCAAGGTTTATTTAGGTACAAGCTCTCCCTCCTCTGCGAGGACAGATCTGCACATTCCCTCACACACACACACACAGCTAGCAATCCAAAACAGTCCAGTGGAGCCTGAGCAGTGGGTGTTGCCTTCTGACATACTTCTGGTGATGTCAGAGGGTGTGGGATATGCAAATAAGTTATGCTAATGAGTTGTGCTAATGAGCTCCTGCACCTCTTTTTCTTCGAAGTAACCCCTGTAGCTCAGGGAGACAGACAGACCAGAACAGGAACCTTTGTCTAACCACTCAGGTCGGGAGTCCCATCTCCAGTGTGTGATCCAGGAAGAGCCAAAGGGCGAGCTGATGCACAATGCTGGTGCCACTGGCCGTGTCTGACCTCAGCATCCACCGCAGCCCTGGCACAGCTACTGGGGACTGCCTCTGCTTGCTCCATCAGCAGGCCTCGGGGGCAGAGGCCCACTGGGAAATTTCCTGGTACGTTCAATGGCAAATCCATTGAAAAGTGAAGGCTTCTCTTTCAATCCATTGAAAGAGAAGGCTTAGAGGGGACATGACTGCAGTCTTCAAGTATTTGAAGGGCTGCCATGTAGAAGATGGAGCAGATCTATTCTCTCTTGCTCTGGATTGCAAGACTAGATCTAATGGGTGGAAATTACAAGGGAGTCGTTACCGGCTAAATATCAGGAGAAACTTCCTAACTGTAAGAATGGTTGAGCAGTGGAACAGTCTGCCTCGGAAGGTGGTGAATGCTTTCAAGTGGAGGCTGGACGACCATCTTTCAGGTATGTTGTAAGTATGTAGGGCTATCTTTCAGCTATGCTCCTGCAGAGTGCAGGGGGTTGGACTAGATGACCTGCAAGGTCCCCTCCAACTCTAACATTCTATGATTCTATGAATCTGCTTCCTGGTTTTCTTAGTCTAGAGAAGTACACTTCACACATCATTAGGGTTGCCGTCCCCCGATGGGGGCAGGGATTCCCCCGATTTTGGGGGGCAATCCATCACTGGCCAACTGGCCACCGCCGCCCAACTGGCCCCACCCCCAAAGCGCCCTGTCCCACCAAACTGCCGGGCACGATATCATCACCTGGAGGTGACATCATTGCGCTGGGCACAGCATGCAGGGGACAGTCTGACATTTGGGGAAAAAACTCTGTGGTGACCAAAAACTCTATGGTGAAATTCTGCCAGATTGACTGGTTGTCGTCCCCCCCCCCCCCGCCCACACCCCCGATTTTGGGGGGCAATTCACCACTGGCCAACTGGCCACCACCGCCCAACTGGCCCCACCCCCAAAGCGCCCTGTCCCCCCAAACATGCCGGGCGTAATGACATCACCCGGAGGTGACATCATTGCGCTGGGCACAGCATGCAGGGGACAGTCTGACATTTGGGCAAAAAGCTCTGTGGTGACCAAAAACTCTATGGTGAAATTCTGCCAGATCAAGACTGGTCGTCCCCCCCCCCTCTGCCAGCAATCAGTTAAGACCCGGCAACCCGATATGTCATTAGTAACATCTGTGGCTTCCATTTCAGGGACAACGTCAGGCATTTCGCGGCCCAAAGCACCCTCCTTTCTACTGACCCCACCAGATTCAGCAGCTGTCAGCTATGCTGCCATGATAGTTTAGGAGGCCATCGGCTTCCTTTTTCTGTGTACTAATTACTGCTGCATTCCTTCTGTGCTTCTTCTATGCTGTAACGACTGTTATCTCTAAGATGTGCAGGTGGTGTAGTGTCTGGAGCTGAGGGAATAACCGTGGGAGTGCTACCGGTTCCCAGCTTTGCTTCTAACCGTCTAGAGCTCCTTATCCCATGCATGGGAATGTGGCTAATTTGCCTATGACAGGGGGGGGTGTGCATACGAATGCCCTATATCCCATTATGCTTGTAGGGGTGCTGCCATTCTTAACAGTGCCTTTGTTAATGCATCTATAGCTCTTCAATAAAGTATAACCTTTCTGATAAGCATGTACTACGTTGTTGGCTGTGGAACCTGACAGCAGTTCACCTTGAACCTGGGAGGCACTGGCATGAGTTCGGAGGGGGGGGCACATATCAGTTTGTTGCCCCAAGTGGCGACTGGGGCCGCAAACTGGCCACTTTTCCATGTCTATAACCGGATCTGTACATGCACTGTAAGGGGAGGGAGCAGGATAATCAAATGTATATGCTAGGAACCTTCCCTCGGAAAAGCTGGACTCTGTAATGTCTATAAGGCCCTTAACAGTGAGGGACCAATGTATCTACGGGGTATATGATGTTTTAGGAGGATAGCAGAATTCAGGAGCAGCATGAAAGAGGAGAACTGCAGGGCTGTCATGGGAGAGGGAAACAAACATGTTTTTACAATGCTACATCTTGTAGCAGCATCTGTATTTGCCTGAACTCCCCAGGAGAGCATTACACCCTGGGGATAAGAACCTCCTGGTGATCCCCGGCCCAAAGGATATCCAGGTGTCCCCAACCAGAGCCAGGGCCTTTTCAGCCCTGGTGCCTGCCTGGTGGAACTTGCTGCCTAGGGCTGCCAAATCCCCCCAGCCCTGGTGCCAGCCTGGTGGAACTTGCTGCCTAGGGCTGCCAAATCCCCCCGGGGGGCGGAAATACCCCTTGCCCCAGAGGCCCGTTCCCCGACGCCGGGGAATCAGGCCCCGGGGGGAACCCCGCCCCAGCGTGCACGTCACAGGGAAGTGACGTTATGACGCCGGGCACGCTGGGGGCGGGGCCACGGCCATACAAGGGAAAACTCTATACAAGGGAAAACTCATGACGTCACTTCCTTGTGACGTGCATGCAGCGCGCGCACACACCGGGAGCCACGTAGGAGTCCCCCGCCAGCAAGGTAGGTAACATTTGGCAACCCTATTGCTGCCTAATTACATCTGTGCCCTGTGGGACTTAGTGCAGTTCCGCAGGACCCATAAGACAGAGGTGATCCACCAGACCTATGGTTGAGGAGAGCAGCGGTTTTTGCATCGAAGCTGGCCTCCTCTATTTTTCCTCTCCCCTCATGGGGCACGGACATAAACTGGTTTTACGCACCATCTGAATAGTTACAGAATTTGTTATTGTTTTAATGGTCTTACTCCAACTGTAAATGTATTTATTGAAATGCTGTTCACTGCCCTGAGCCCTGCCTAGGGGAGGGCAGTCTATAAATCAGATAAATAAATATATGACGCACACATTTTGCAAATGTTTGCTTAAATAATCCTTTTCCTGTTAGCCAAACCGAAGGGCCTCATGCTGTGTACTCAAACCTACCCACCAGAAATCCTGATCTTTCAGAACTTTGGGTTATGAAAGTTTGCCAGGTTTGGCCTATGTAATTAAAACCTGCCATGGAGGCCTAGAAACCTGGGTTCTTTTTTCCCACCCCTCAAAATCTCCCTCCCCCAACGGTTGGACCCCATTGAAAATCCTCCCCACCTCCCCATTCTGCAGTGGCCCCAAATGCCCCCAAAATGATGTTTTAGGAGGACAGGGGACTTCAGGAGCACCATGAAAGAGGAGAACTGCAGGGTTGTCATGGAAGAGGGAAACAAACACGTTTTTACAATGCTACACCTTTTAGCAGCATCTGTATTTGCACAATATGATTGACGAAGACATCGCTCCTCCCCAACCCATAAGAGCTGCTGACACCCAGTGGCCTCAACAGGTACTTACCATAGTACTGTGTGTTGCCCCAGCCAGTCACTGTACAGACCTTGCCATCCACCAAGGGCTGGCCCAAGGCTGGGAGGCAGATGGGCTGGATATATTCTGTGGACAGAAAGTAAAGTCAAATACCTTTAATGGCATAGCAGTAAGATACATAGATATACAATAACACAGTGTGGATATTTAGGACCATAATAAACAATATGAATCATTCCTTTACGAGACTAGATCTAACTTTGACTGCTTCGGCAAGAAACTTGGCCACGACAGAAAGTATCATCATTGGGGTGGATGAATCTTTCTGGTTTGCTCATAACTCGGCACCATTTCTCCACGATCAGGGGAAAACAGAGTTAGGCAGGAGAGCAGTTCTTAATTAAGGTTACAGGATCTAGATTTTAATTGCTTGTGAAAATTCTGGGCCATTTTCTCCCCACCCACATACAGCAACATTCATTGGCTGTATTATACTCAGGGGCCATTTCTTGCAGGAGCGCACAGGAGCGGAGCTCCGGCAGTAAAGAGCCCAGGGGGTGGGCACATGCAACAAGCCCCACCCCTTGCTCCCAGCAGCCCTCAGTCAGAGCAAGAAGCAGCCAGGTAAGCTGCAGAGCCCCCCCCCTCCGCCCCCCGGTCCAAAACAGTCCAGTGGCACCTTTAAGACCAAGTTTTATTCAGGCACAAGCTCTCCCTCCTCTGTGAGGACAGATCTGTACGTCCCCTTCCCCCCAATATCTAGCAATCCAAAACAGTCCAGTGGAGCCTGAGCGGTGGGTGTTGCCTTCTGACACACTTCCGGTGATGTCAGGGGTTGTGGCATATGCAAATAAGTTATGCCAATGAGTTGTGCTAATGAGCTCCTGCACCTCTTTTTCTATGAAATGACCCTTGATTATACTGTCTTTATTGTGTTGCTCTAAAACCATGAGACACAGTTTATTGGCTAGATAGTACTATCTTTAATACATTGCTCTGGAGAGAGACAGACAGACAATTTGCCATCAAGTTGCAGCTGACTTATGGCAACCCTGTAGGGTTTTCAAGGTAAGGGGCGTTCAGCGGTGGCTTGCCATTGCCTGCCTCTGGGTAGAACCACTAGAGTTTCTTGATGGTCTCCCATCCAAATCCTGACAGTTTCCGACCCTGCTTAGCTTCTGAGATCTGACAAGATCAGGCTAGGCTGGCCTATCCAGGTCAGGATATTGGCTATATTATACTGCCTTTATTGTATTGCTCTGCTAATGGTGACATCCAATTTAATGGCTGTAGGATATCTCATTCAGGTAGCTCTCAACAGCTGCTGAGCAGCTCCTGCATTCCCTAGAACAGTGGTTGTCAGCCGATGGTACACGGTGGCACACCAGTAGGACCCAGAAGTATTCTAGGTGGGGTATAAGGTTTCCATAACAATTCCTAAGAATTTGGTCACCTGCAATCTCCACGTCCACCTGAAAGTATAATGTGCCATCTGCTCCCAGCCCTACCTGCCATACGTTATCCATCTGTGACCTTTCAACATGCTAATTGTCACCTCGGATGTTCGGTGTTTCTCCTAATCTATTTCCCCATCCACCAGCAAACTTTTGAAGAAGAAGAAGAGGAGGAGGAGGAGGAGATTGGATTTATACCCCGCCCTTCACTCAGAGTGGCTTATAAACTCCTTTCCCTTCCCCTCCTCAGAACAGACACCCTGTGAGGTAGGCGGGGCTGAGAGAGTTCTTTCCAGAACTGATAATTCAAGAACAGCTCTTGCCAGAACTATGGCTTGCCCAAGGTCATCCAGCAGGTGCAAGTGGAGGAGTGGGGAATCAAACCCGGTTCTCCCAAATTAGAGTCTGCACACTTAACCACTACACCAAACTTTGATGTTCTGCTTCCTGCTAACCCCACCTGCCAGGGATCATCCATTGTGCTTCTGTAATTTTTCATGTCCTTAAAACTTACACTAAATGATAAATATAATAACATAATGCCTGTAAAAATATGAACAGCATTCTTGGTGAAACTGGGCTTTTTGTTTCTATCAAGGTGGGACCCAGTTTCTCCAATAGATTGACTGGGGGGGGACATGAAATAGTTCCCTAGAAGATCCAGGCAAAGGCTGGGAAATGATCTTCTCTGGGTTCTTTTTCTTCAGACTCTATTTCATAGGATTTCTCTCTGTGCTGCTTATCTGATTGGTTCGTTTCAAATACCCTACCTCGTTCACTTTTGGTTTCTAGGACAGAACAAAACTTGCTAACGTGCCAGGAGAGGGGGAATATTTTTCATTATTCAGAAATAGCTCTTGTTAAATGCATGGTTGGCAATCCCTTACGCTGTTTTTATTTCATCCTTCTTTTATTGTGTGATCCAAAAAAAATTGTGCACATATTCTACTGGCCTTTATTGCATCATTTATAATCCTGTAACCTGCCTTGAGTCTCAACAAGAAATGAAGTAAATGAAATAAATTCATTCTCTTTCACGCACGCATGCACATAGATGCACAAACACAAATCCACATGTATGTAATTGTGTTGTTGTTTTTCAGCTACAACCGGGTCTCGTTTCTCCATAAAAATGCATGCATACTTCTTTTACTTTGTTTTAAAAGCGGGTCTTTTATTTCGAGCACCTCCCAGCCCCATAGAATGTTAACAGATACTCCTTTATCTTCTAAACAGCATATCACGTTTGGCAATTCTTTCAGATGCCAAAGGACCAAAGAGAATCACGCTTCTTTTCCGCCTCCTCCAGCTTCTTCGACTTGGCTCGAAGCCCGCTTTCTTTCTGCAGGAGAATGTCAGAGGGATTCTCCACCCCCCAAGCCTGACTGGAATTTGGGGGAGGGAATGGGTTCCACACTGCCCACTTTTACAAAGACTCATCTAGTGCATTATGTACTCACAAGCTAGCATAGCCTTTGGGTGGAACCCCTTCCTCCCTTTTTTCACCAACAGAAAAGCTGGTTGCATCCTTCCAATTTTGTCCATCTTAGCCTTTTTCTTAGCTGCAGTGGCTCTCCGGCATTGAAACGGAGATGAGCACCGCAACCCTAGAGTCGGATTCGACTGGCTTTCGAGCAAGGGAACCTTTACCTTTACCTATGTGAGGTGAATATTCCATGGATGCAGTGAATCCACCCTCAGGGTCAAAGGTGGCCCATTCAAACAGCTTAGGTTTTTCCCAACACCATGGGCTGACAACTCATTTTCCATTGGAAAGCCACCATTTGCATGGCAAGACCCCACTGCAAATAGGAGACACTCTGCCCCCACAGCTCTGTGGTGCCTGATACCAGTCACCACCCCCCAAGGCAGCATCCATTTGGAAAACAGGAAGCACCAGAGATGAACCAGCACCCTGTTATGGAAGAAGAGGAGGAAGAGGAGGAGGAGGAAGAGGAAGAAGAGGAAGAAGAGAGATTGGATTTATACCCTGCCCTTCACTACCTGAAGGAGTCTCAGAGCGGCTTACAATCCCTTTCCCTTCCCCTCCCCACAACAGACACCCTCTGAGGTAGGTGGGACTGGGAGAGCTCTCTCGAGAACTGCACTGAAGAGAACAGCTCTGAAAGAACTTGCAACTTTCCCAAGGCCACACCAGCAGCTGGAGTGAGGAATATCAAACCTGCTTCTCTCAGAATAGAGTCCATGCTCCTAACCACTACACTGCATGAAAAGTATGCAGACGGAGAGTGATTTCAGCTAAGCATACCTTTATTTAGTTCAGGACAAAGACAACTACCCGGCTCGCAGGCCGGCTTATATTCCCTCTGAGAAACCCACCACCAAACGCACCCCCACTCCCGATTGGCTATTTACAGTAACCAAGAGACCTATTGGCCTCTTGGCCAGGACCTAGCCCTTTCATTGGGCCTGGCTAGGATCCTATGTGCCCATTGTCTTTAGGACTGAAGCTTTAGGTATTTGTGCCTGGACAAGTCCAGGCATGTCCGGCCCTGTCAGGGCCTGATACACTACACCGCATCATCTCCCAATACCTCCTCACACCCGTATGCTCTCCCCACCCCCAATATCGCCCCATGTCCTCACCACTGAAGGGAAGGGGTGTTCCCAAGTGCATGAGAGCAATGTCGTTGCTGTTCTCCTCGCTGTTGGGGTCCAGGAAGGGCTGGTACCCGCCGTGGTACACGACACTCGTCACCCCCACCTGCAGCCCCCGGGCCGACTGCTGAGAAATGGCCCCCGCAAACACCCGCCACCGGCTGACCACTCGATTCCTCCTGCAGACAGAGAGTGGAGAAGAAGGGCGGTTAGCAGTGCCAGGGAGGTGCATTTGGCTAGCAGCAAAGCAAAAAGCAAAGCAACCCGCCACCCACTACGATTATAGTACATTTGAATGAATACACACACGGACGCACACGCATAATTTTCTGCTGCCGTCGCGACTGAATTATGACGATCCCCTTGGGTTTTCAAGGCAGGAGACGGACAGAGATGGCCTGCCATTAGCTGCATCTGCACAGCAACCCTGGACTTTCTTGGTGGTCTCCCATCCAAGTCCTAAACAGGACCAACACATTACTTAACTCTTGAGATCTGACGAGATCAGGTAACCTGGGCTATCCAGATCAGGGTGTCTGCACACACACCCATATACATAATACAAATCGGCAGGGCTTTTTTGGTAGAAAAAGTCCAGCAGGAACTCATTAGCATAATAGGCCACACCCAGCAGCAGAAACACATTAGCATATTAGGCCACACACCCTGACTGCACCACTCATTAGCATATTAGGCCGCATTCCCATGTTACCAGAAGTGTGGTCATCCAGCCACACCCACCTTTTGCTTCTTATTCTGTTTACCTTGTTTGTTGTCAAAACCCAGGGCCTTTTTTTGTAGCAGGAACTCCTTTGCATGTTAGGCCACACACCCCTAATGTAGCCAATTCTAATGAGTTCCTGCTGTTGGGTGTGGCCTATTATGCTAATGAGTTCCTGCTGGGTGTGGCCAACTCAGGAGCCAGCCGGAACTCCGTTCCTGTGCGTTCCTGCCCAAAAATAGCCCTGGCGTAAGGCATGGAAGAACGAATGCTGGTATTTGAAAGCAAACATCGCTGTTGTTCGCAGGATTGTGTTGGCTTCGTTTTTCATTTTATCCAACAGTTCATCTTCCGACACCTGGCTCACCTGGAGCCTTTTGGGGAACTCAGCAGACAAGCAGTTCGAATATCTTTTTTTTCTTTTTTTGGCCATCAGCTCACAGCTGACTTGTGGCAAACCCCTGGAGTTTTCGAGGCAAGAGACTTTCAGAGGTAGTTCGCCATTTCCTGCCTTTGCATACTGACCCTGGGCTCCTTCGGTGGTCTTCCATCCAAGGACTAACCAGGGCCGACCCTGCTTAGCTTTTGAGATCTGATGGGACTGGGCTAGCCTGGGCCGTCCAGGTCGGGGCATACTAGACAGATAAAAGGATCGATATAGCCCTGCTATATACAGCACACTCCTTACGTCATTCCCATCATGTACAAAACCCTCAGAACTACAAATGTGACCTTTCTACATCCTAATCCCAACAATACAGATGTTTCTACACTTCTGTGCAAAATATACTACTATAAGCACTGAACGTAAGAACATAAGAGAACCCAATTTTGGATCAGGCCAAAGGCCTATCCAGTCCAACACTCTGTCACACAGTGGCCAAAAATACCAGGTGCCATCAGGAGGTCCAGCAGTGGGGCCAGGACACTAGAAGCCCTCCCACTGTTGCTGCTCACCCCCAAGCACCAAGAATACAGAGCATCACCTGCCCCAGACCAAGAGTTCCTATCTATACCTTGTGGCTAAGAGCCACTGATAGACCTCTGCTCCATATGTTTATCTAATTCCCTCTTGAAGCCGTCCATGCTTGTAGCTGCCACCACCTCCTGTTGCAGTGAATTCCGTGTGTTAATCACTCTTTGGGTGAAGAAGTACTTCCTTTTATCTGTTCTAACCCGACTGCTCAGCAATTTCATGGAGTGCCCACGAGTTCTTGTATTGTGAGAAAGGGAGAAAAGTACTTATTTCTCTACCTGCTCTATCCCATGCTGATTCCACTGTGGCACCACTCTTACTGTAAAAATGTTTTCCCTAATATTCAGCCAGTATCTTTGCACCCTTAATTTAAACCCATTATTGCGAATCCTGTCCTCTGCTGCCAACAGGAACAGCTCCCCCCTGGGAAATTGGAAAGTCTACGCCCTTGCCTCTAAGTGACAGCCCTTCAAATACTTAGAGAGAGCAATCCTGTCCCCCCCTCAACTTCCTCTTCTCCAGACGGAATATTCCCAAGTCCCTCAGGCTTTCCTCACAGGGCTTGGCCTCCAGGCCCCCAATCATCCTTGTCGCTCTTCTCTGCACCCGCTCCATTCTGTCCACATCCTTGTTGAAGTGAAGCCTCCAGGACTGCACACAATACTCCCGGTGCAGGGTACAACAGGACTATGACCACTTGCGATTTGGATGTTATGCCTCTGTTGATACACCCCAAGATCACATTAGCCTTTTTGGTCACCGCATCTGGGGAGGTCAGCACGGATTCTTCCCCAACAGGTCCTGCCAGACCAGCCTCATTTCCTTCTTCGACTGAGTGGCAGGCTTCCTGGATCAGTTTGTTGATGAAATGTTAGGTTGCAATATGCACGCTGATCCCAAACATATAGTGTTGGGCAATGTTCCCTCTATGTCGTGGAGTCTTGTGAGCAAAAATTCTACTTTGTGAGCTCCTGGCATTAAAGTTGTGAGTGAGCGATGTGGCTGCTGCATCAGTTAGTTTGCTCTGGAGCCATCCTTCCTGAGCGGAGACAAAAATGTGTGAGCCGGAGGCTAAAAACAGTGAGCTAGCTCACACTGACTCAGCCTAGAGGGAACACTGGTGTTGGGTTATGCAGAAGGACACAGCCCCCTTTTGAAGGGAGAATTGGTCTCCAGCCAACTTGGTGGTGGGTGGGCAGTGCCACCCAGTTGCAGACCACTTCTGGAGACCCCATGGGGTTTTCAAGGCAAAAGACAAACAGAGGTGGCTCACCGTTGCCTCCCTCTGCATAGCAACCCTGGACCTCCTTGGTGGGCTCCCATCCAAGTACTAACCAGGACCGACCCTGCTTAGCTTCCAAGATCTGGCTAGCCTGGGCCATCCAAGTCAGGGTATTCAGCCTACATCTTGCTGCTAAATTGGTAGTTCACAAAACCCAAATAGGACCCATGGTAAGCAGTGTTCCCTCTAAGCTGAGTTAGTGCGAGCTAGCTCACAGTTTTTTAGCCTCCAACTCACAGATTTCTGTCTTAGCTCAGAAATGATGGCTCCAGAGCAAACTAATTTATACAGTAGCTAAAATGCTTGCTCACAACTTTAATGCTAGTAGCTCACAAAGTAGAATTTTTGCTCACAAGACTCCACAACTTAGAGGGAACATTGATGGTAAGTAGGAAATACCAAAAATCAGCAAATACCGTGCTACAGACGAATATAGAATATCTCAAACAATTTTATATATATTTTTTTATATTTTTACAATTTATTCACCATATATTATTTATCATATAAGCCTTAATACATAGAAAGAATCATATATCAAAGCATCTAAGTATCGTCTCTTAATATATCACAAAAGGTACTGCACAACCCCTTTATTAATATCAGTCCTCCTTAATTATACAAAAGTTTTAAGAGGGAGGACTCCTTTAAGTCTATTCTGAATAAGTGCTCAGTCTTCCTGCACCACTACACCAAACTGCCTCTCACCAAACAACATAGAAACATAGAAAATTGCTGGGGAACAAGCCGGGATTAAACTGAAATGGCCACACTGATAACATCGTACAAAATCATAGTTATGACCATCCTTCATTAATAAACCAACTCCAAGGCACGGTTTCAGATCCTGGTCGGTGAACCCTGATTATCCACAGCGAGTGCAGTGAGCCACATTCAGAAGATCAGATGAACCACCGTTAGCTGCATTAAAAACTATGGGTTTTCTGACAACCGAGCCAGGGGATTTCTGGAGATTAGAGAGAGGGAAGGCACAGCTGGATGACCTTGGACCAGTCACCCACTCTCAGCCTAACCTACCTCCAAGGGTTGTTGTGAGGTTAAAACAGAGGAGAGGAGAGCGGTGTAAGCCCCTTTGGACCCCATTGGGGAGAAAGGTGTAGTACAAATGAAGTAAATAAAGAAAATAAACAAACAGTTCTGCCCTCTCTCTTCCCTGATATGGTTTATTCCTGAGGTTTTATTCCTTCCCCAGGAGATCCAGAAAGGTAGCCTGGAACCCCGAAACCAGGTCAGACCCCCGAGACGGCAACCTTATGAAGCTGGCCGCTATCGTAACAGTGACTCAGATCTGGGCTGCAACTTACTCTGGGAAACAGTGCGCAGCCGTGACGACCCACTCCTCAGAAATGACGGAGCCCCCGCAAAGATGAGTCCCGTCGTAGCGCAGGCTGACTTGCCAGGGCCACCTGCCCAAGCTGGCGTCTTGGCCCCCCACAATCCGGTCCATGGGCAACTTCCGGCGTCCACAATCTGCAAGGCACACATCAAGAAGAAGAAGAAGAAGAGATTGGATTTATACCCCGCCCTTCACTTGGAGTCTCAGAGCGGCTCACAAACTCCTTTCCCTTCCCCTCCCCACAACAGACACCCTGTGAGGTGGGTGGGGCTGAGAGAACTCTGACACAAACTGCTCTTTCAGGAACAGCTGTGCCAGAGCTTGTGACTGACCCAAGGTCACATCAGCAGGTGCAAGTGGAGGAGTGGGGAATCTAACCAGGTTCTCCCAGATTAGAGTCCGCGCACTTAACTACTACACCAAACTGGCTCTCAGGGGGGTTAGGGCTGCAAAGAAGCAAGCTCCGTGCCTGCATCCACATGATCAAGATCAGGAATGGACACAGGTCAGCTTTGGTTTCCAACATTCGGTGTCGAAAAGAGAAAGCATGCTGTGCTGAGTGTTACACAGCATTCCTATTTCCCTACTCCTAAAGAAAACAAGACACTGGGATTGACCTGGTACTTGATCTTCAGATGCAGAATGCTGACCTAAATATGCCCACCAACATTTCTTCCCATGTCTCAGCCTTCAAGGGAGATTATCCCCCTTGCAGTATATTTTGTATTTTTCTTCACCTTCTTGTGAAAGTGAGTGCAGGGGTTCAGCTTCTAGGAAGGAGGAGGAGGAGGAGAGTTGGATTTATACCCCACCCTTCATTCAGAGTCTCAGAGTGGTTTACAATCTCCTTCCCTTCCTTTCCCCACAACAGATACCCTGTGAGGTAGGTGGGGCTGAGGGAGCTCTGAGAGGACCGCTCTTGAGAGAACAGCTCTGAGAGAACTGTGACTGACCCAAGGTTGCCCAACTGGCTGCATGTGGAGGAGTGGGGGATCAAACCTGGTTCTCCAGATTAGAGTCCACCACTCTTAACCACTACACCAAACTGGCAAAAGCAAAACTGTAGGATCTTGTTCCAAATGTGCCCTCCAATTTTCATTCCAATATCTCAGTGTTCAGCGCAGGGGTCGTTTTGTAGAAAAAGAGCTAGGGGAAATCATTAGCATAACTCATTAGCATATGCCACACCCCCTGATATCACCGGAAGTGTGTCATAAGGCCACACCCCCTGACATCACCGGAAGTGTGTCATAAGGCCACACACCCCGCCCCCAACGGTCCCGGCCGCCGCCGGCGGCCTTGCAGCTCCACTGCCGAGCCCCATGAAGGGCAAGGCCGGTGGGAGTGCGAGGAAGCCCTGTGAAGGCCCTCCCTGGCCCCAGGCAGGCAGGGGTGGGGAGAAGCAGGGAGGAAGCAACTTACCCTCCCTCTTCTCCTGCTTCCTCCTGGCTGAATGAGGGCCGGAAGCGGGGCGGCCGGAAGCAGGGGGCGGGGCTTCGTCATGTGCCCCGCCCTCCCCGTACCTCACCCGGGGGAACTGCGATCCCCCGCGATCCCCCCGAAATGACCTCTGGTTCAGCGTATTACAAATGGAAGGCTGAATGATCGCATTAAAACAATGGTCTCCCTTGGCTTAGCCAATACAAGGAGTCTGGGACTTCTCAAACATCTCCATGTACTAGAAGAAAGTTTGAGTCCAGTGGAACCTTTAAGACCAACAATGTTTAATTCTGGGCATAAGCTTTTGTGTGCATGCACACTTCATCAGATACCAAGTGTGAATACACACGAAAGCTCATACCTTGAATAAAACTTTGTTGGTTTTAAACGTGCCACTGGACTTGAAACTTTGTTCTACTGCTTGAGACCATCACAGCTACCCACCAGAATCTGTCTCCGTGTGCTGTCTGCCATCACTAAGTTTATATACTTAATCTTTTGGCTATCTCTCCTTATTTTACCTAGCCATTCTCCAACAAAAGGGAATGCAGGCCCCCATCATTTATTGGGCCTGGCACTGCACATATTGCTCACAATCAGTTGAATCAACAGTTAACTGATTCTCCTTTACCCCATTCAGATGTGAAATTTCCACCAGTATGAGATCGCATAAAAATTCACTGCGTGAACCCCCAAGTATGTCAGAACTGGTCCAGCATACCTTCCGTGGCAAGGTTCAGAAGCTCTCAAAGAGCCTCCAGGTGCGAGCATGTGAGAAGGGAGGGGAAAGGTAGGTTTGGAATAACAGCATAAGGAGAATCAAGAAAGACTGGGAAGCGTGTCTGAATGGAAGAATGGGAAAGGAGGGAGGGAGGGAGCTGCATGCAAGTATGTGGATGAAGACTGTGCCCCTCGAAAGCATCGGGATTTCCATACCTTGGCAGAATGTTGCCAGGAACCGGCCTGTTGGACATTCGCTGCAAGAGAGAGAAAGAGGAGATCACTCAGCTCTGGGGAAAAAGAAGGCAATAGCATCATTAGAGGTGTGTGGACTCCACAGCTCCCTGCAACCCATGATCCCAAAACCTCAGCTTTTGTTTGGGAAAACAAGATTCTGGTCCTTATGGCGGGAAGTAATAGAGAAACCATATTGATGCAGCATTTTTTAAAATAAAAAGTCAGGGGCGGTCTGAAGAATGGAGCAGAAGTGATTGCTGAAACAGGCCCATACCTATGATGGGGCTTTGGGAGACTCCACCCCCTTTCTTAAAGGCACAGTCCCACAAGAATTTCTCCCGTAATTGCCTTTTTCAATCATTCTTAAACATTTTTAAAGACCATGTGCTCCTTTAAGCAGAGTGGGGTGCTGCAGTTGACTAACTCTGGCACTGAGCAAGGGGGATGGAGTAGGTGACCTCTAGAATCCCTTCTCTGTGTCAAGAAACTGGTCTCCTTTAAGAGAGTTTTTCTGCCTAAGTGTTTATTTCATTATATTTATTTGACTATAGAAGTCATCAACCCCACCTGCCAGCTAGTTATCAGAATTGTTGCTTAGGCTGACAGAAGTGATTAACTTGCAGCAGCTGAGAACTGTCATCTAAAGTGGCTGACAGCTTGCAGTTTAGAGATCTAGCCTGGTAACAGCTTTCTATCAGCTAAGGAGGAGCGGTGGCACAGAGGATTTATCCTCTGGTTAGTTACATCTGAGCTGAACAGTACGGCTGTCAGTTCTAGCCCCGTGTTGGTGTGAGCTACCAGCCTTGTCCCTAGCTCGCTGTCCACCCAGCGGTTCGAAAGCTTCGGTGAGTAGATAAAATGGGTACCACTCCTTAGAGAGGGTGGGCACACCAAAGACCCCCCCGGTGGGGGAGGTGTTAGCCGATGACCGGAATGCTCAGCTCGCGAGATTGAAAGCCTCAGAAAAAAATCTCTTTGACTCCGAGAAGCCTGTAATGGGCCGTTCCGGCCAGGCGGTGGCAGTGCGGCGCTGCAAGACCTGGAGAAGCTGACATCATCCAGCCGAGCCAAAGTGAATATGCCGACGGAATACGTCTGACCCTGCAGCTGAGCAAACCCTCGCCGACTGTGGATGTGTGTGATTTAAAAGATATATGTTGTCCTCCCTTACCCCCATAAATCATTGTTAGTCCCGCGTGAATGAGTAACTGTAAATCGCTCAGAGCTTTTCTTTCTGCACTGAGAACTTCAACCCCACCAGAAAAAAAAATTGCCCACAAGCCACAAAATCCTGGCTACCAGCCTGGGCTGAACTTGTGAAGCTGCTTGGTACTGAGGTAAACGCTTTGGTTTATCAAGGTTAGCATTGCCTACTCTGGCTGGCAGCCGCTCTCTAGGATCTCAGATCGGTCCTTTGTATCACTTGCTACCTCACCCTTTTAAGTGAAGATTCCAAGTGAAGATTTTCATTCCAATATCTCAGTGTTCAGCGTTGCTCTGCAACTGAGTCACAGCCCCCCTTCCTGAACCAGCATTTGATCCACATCTATCATTTCAGTCACTGAGCCAAGCTCAGAACATGCTAAGGGCTATTTGTTTTGGCTATGATGGTCATCCTCAACCTTACCTTCCTACTGCTAAAAAAGTGGGAAATTTTTAATCAAACGCAGCATCAAAGAGCATCAAAGAGCCAACTAGGAAGCAAGGCGATCCATTCCCTCACTGTCCTTTAAGAGGATCACAGGTCCACTGAATAGGATCCCAGACCTTCCTAGGGGCTAGTTATGGGTCACCCACCAAGAGCTTGAGGAGAGGGAAGGCAGCAGAGATCTTTGCGGGATAAGGCAGCTCTTCTTGTACCTTACCACACAACAATGGCCTCGTTGAGCCTTCGGGCAAAAGGCAGGCGGGACTCATCCACGCAGAAATAACCGGAAGTCCCATTGAGCCCCGCGGTGTCAGCGGACAGGACAGAGTGTGAGAGAGATCTGGAACGAAGGCAGAAGAGCTGAGAATGTATTGGTTTTATCACAAGGATCTCCGATTGGCTACGATCAACTCACGTGACCACCACAGGAGGCATCATCCTCATTGGGGCCGCCAAGAGCCATTGAAGGACAAAGAATCTCTGAGAGGAGGCTTCACGTCACATTAGAGAAGACCCCTCTCGCGGTCAATGGAACACACGCAAGAGGCTTGATGAGAACAGGTATGCTGTTACTGCCCTCAAGTAACCTTATCTACCACCCTGATCCCCTTGGCCTCTGGGAACAGTGGCCCCTAGTCCACCCCCCTCCCCCAGCAGCTCCAGTCATCTAACAAAGTCTCCCCGTCTATGACAGTAAGAAGTTGGTGGAAAGAGGTGGGGCATGGTACTCTGCACCAGTGTTCCCTCTAAGCTGAGTTAGTGTGAGCTAGCTCACAGTTTTTTAGCCTCCGGCCCACACATTTTTGTTTTAGCTCAGGAAGGATGGCTCCAGAGCAAAGTAATTTATGTGGCAGCCAAATCGCTCGCTCGCAACTTTAATGCCAGTAGCTCACAAAATAGAACCTTTGCTCACAAGACTCCACAGCTTAGAGGGAGCATTGCTCTGCACCTGAGAAAGCCAAAAATGTCCTGCTTCTTGCAGTTGTTCAGACAGCAGAGCTACATATCCACCCATCTCAGTTTGGTGTAGTGGTTTGGAGCGTGGACTCAAATCTGGGAGAACCAGGTTTGATTCCCCACTCCTCCACATGCAGCTGCTGGTGTGACCTTAGGCCAGTCACAGTTCTCTCAGAGCTGTTCTCTCAAGAGCAGTTCTTGAAAGAGCTCTCTCAGCCCCACCTACCTCACAGGGTGTCTGTTGTGGGAAGAGTCAGGGAAGGAGATTGTAAGCCACTCTGAGTGAAGGGCAGGGTATAAATCCTATCCTTTCTTCTTCTTCGACTGATTATCAGTCCATCTGTGGCCCCAGTCACACGGAGAATTTGCCGCGCGATCACACCGCAACATCTAGGAAGCGTAGCGCACCCGTGGCCAACCCGTGGCGTCCCGCAGAAGATGCGGAGTTAAAAAGTACTAAGGAAAGTGCACTAGTATCTGGAAAATGCGCAGCACAGGCGGGCATCTGATCGCGGGAGCACTAGTATCCCATGGCATCCTGCGCTTGTCCACATCCTGTCGCAACCCGGATTTTTTTCACAAGTGCATGCGCACAAACACAAAACTGAAAGCAGTGTTGCTCCACGGAACTGCGCATGCGCATAAGCGCGAAACACTTGTGTGATCGTGCCACACCGCTTCTTTGCCAGGCTGCAGCATCACTGTGTGATCGCCAGCTAACAGCCTAAGCACGGAGACTCAGGGGACCATGTGATCGGGCTACTGTGCTTTATTTTGCTCCGGGGCGAACAGCCATGCCTCCCCCCCCCCCATTATCTGCCCTGTGTGTGGCCTGGTCTGAAAGCCTATATCTATCTTCTATCTGTCTAGCTATCCTTTCCATCAACTTGCAGCCAACTTATGTCAACCCCATAGGATTTTCAAGGTAAGAGACATTCAGAGATGGTTTGCCATTGTCTGCCTCTGGGTAGAACCACTAGAGTTTCTTTTTTTTTTGGTAAACAAATTTTATTTTCTCAGGAATACAACATATAAAACATTTCATTCTATCAATTGTCTACCCCATTCCCAGTTCCTCCCCTCCCTCCAATGGCTTCCCACAATGCTTCCACCCCTGCTCCAAATTACTTCATATCATCAACAATATCAGTTTCTCATCATTACAATCTAAAGATAACATCGTTTGACTTAATATTGATCTAAACATATTAAGTTTTGTTTCACATCCCAGTTCTTTTCCAGATAAATTTTAAAATCATTCCATTCTCCAAAAAACTCATCGTCTTCTTTGTTATTCAGTTTTTTTGTAATCTTATCCATTTGTGCCATGAACAGAACTTTTTGTATCCATTCTTCAACCTCTGGTACCTTTTCCGTCTTCCAAAACTGAGCATAAATCATTCTCGCTGTCACTATCAGGTACCAGAGTAAAGTTTTTTTAGTCGTATTGACTTCTTCCATTTTGAGTCCCAAAAGCAGAATTTCCGGTGCTTTTTTAAAAGAACATTTCAGTATTTTTTGCATTTCATTGTGGACTTTTGTCCAAAAGTCTACAGCTTTCTCACAAGTCCACCACATATGATAAAATGAGCCCTCATGCCTCTTACATTTCCAACATTTGTTTGACATATTTTGATTCATATTTGCAATCTTCTTAGGTGTCATGTACCACCTATACATCATCTTATAACAATTTTCTTTAACATTAGTACATGTCGAGATCTTAATAGAGTTTTTCCACAAATATTCCCAAGTTTCCATATCCACTTCCTTATTCATATTAATAGCCCATTTTAACATTTGTTCTTTAACAGTTTCATCTTCAGTATACCATTTTAACAACACCTTATACATTTTAGAAATATTTTTTCCTCCTCCACTCTCCCAAACCTTTTCAATTTCATTTTTTTCCTCTCTAAAACCATAGTTTTTTTTGTCAGATCTAAAAAGATCATAAATCTGCATATATTTCAACCACTCATATTCATATTCAATTTCATTCTGCTTTTTCATTACCCACTCTGTTCCCTCTTTTTTAATTAAATCTCTATATGGCAACCAGTCTCTACCTCGCTGTCTTGAGTAAGATATCAACACTTCTACTGGTACAATCCACAATGGTCTTAAGTCACTCTGGTACTTCTTATATCTTGTCCATACCATATACAAAGCTTTTCTCACCAAGTGAAGTTTAAAAAAACTGTCCATTTTTATCTTGTCATACCATAAATATGCATGCCAGCCAAATCTACAATCATGCCCTTCCAACCCCAACAATCTGTCATTTTCAAGCTTCACCCATTGATCCATCCATGTTAGACAAACCGCTTCATAATATAGTCTAAGATTTGGCATTTGTAGACCTCCTCTTTCTTTGGCATCACAAAGTATTTTCATTTTGATCCTTGGTTTCTTGCCTGCCCAAACAAATTTTGACAACTCTTGTTGCCACTTGGCCAACAAATCCGTTTTATGCAGAATTGGTATTGTTTGGAACAGGAACATCAAACGTGGTAGGACATTCATTTTTATAACTGATATTCTTCCCATCAGTGATAAGTTCATTTTATCCCATTTCTTAAAATCTTGAGTCAGCTTAGTCCATAATTTCTCATAATTATTCTTATATAGGTCTATATTTTTTGCCGTTAATTCAATTCCAAGGTATTTTGTTTTTTTAACTACTTCACATTGTACCAGTTCTTGTAGTTCCACTTGTTTTTGTTTGATCATGTTTTTACATATAAGTTTTGTTTTATTCTTATTTACGTAAAAGCCGGCCAATTCTCCAAACTCCTTTATTTTTTGAAAAAGCAATGTCAATTTTTCTGTTGGGTTTTCCACCATAAACATTACATCGTCTGCAAATGCTCGATATTTGTATTGGTGTCCTTTATGTGTCAAGCCCTTTATTTCTTGATCGTACTGTATTTTTTGTAAAAGTATTTCCAATACCCAGATAAATAATAACGGTGATAACGGACAACCTTGCCTTGTTCCTTTCTGTACTTTGAAGTTATCTGTCAGTTCTTTATTCACATTTATTTTAGCTCTTTGTTCAGAATAGATAGCTTCAATACAATTTCTAAAATGTTGTCCCGCTTCAATCTTTTCCATCATCTGGTGCATAAAATTCCAATTAAGATTGTCAAAAGCTTTTTCTGCATCAACAAACAGAAAAGCTACTTCTTTTTCTGGGTGCTTTTCATAATATTCAATTGCGTCCATTACTATTCTTACATTGTCTCTAATCTGCCTTTTGGGTAAAAAGCCCGCTTGATCTTCAGAAATTACCGTTTGTAAATAGTTTTTCACCCTTTCTGCAATAATTTTTGCAAAGATTTTATAATCGTTGTTCAAAAGAGATATTGGCCTGTAGTTCTTTACATTTGTTGAATCTTGTCCTTCCTTTGGAATCAAAGAAATAATTGCTTCTTTCCATGAGTCCGGCACCTTTTTGTTTTCTCTTATTTCGTTGGTTAAAGCTTCCAGGACCGGGGAAATTTCTTCTTTCATCTTTTTGTAGAATTTCGCTGTAAATCCGTCCGGCCCAGGCGCCTTCCCCAACTTTGTCTCTTCTATTGCCTTCATCACTTCTTCTTTTTGAATTGGACCATTTAATAAATCTTTGTATTCCTTACTTATTTTTGGTAGTGGAATCTCCTTTAAATATGTTTTAATCTTCTCAAGATCAACTCTAGTTGTTTGGAATAGTTTAGCATAATACTTGAAGAAACATCTCTTTATTCCATTAGGATCAACGAACTCTTTTCCATCTTCTATTATTTTGGTTATCATTCTTCTCTCTCTTCTAGCCTTAAGTTGCCAAGCTAAGTATTTTCCCGGTTTGTTCGCCCCTTCAAAAGATTTCTGTTGTAACTTCTTTAAATTCCAATACATTTCCTGATTCCAAGACTCATTCAGTTGTTCCTTCAGCAACTTTAATTCTTTAATAATTTGCTTTTTTCCAGGCTTCTTTTTTAATTCCTTTTCTTTCTGAGCAATTTTTTCTAACACTTCTGTTTGTTTTTGAAGTTTTTTCTTTTTTTTGCTTCCCTTTTTGGTAGTTAAGAAATGAGAATTCCTCTCATCACCGCTTTATAAGCATCCCATACAATCTGTATCGGTGTTTCTTTATTTAAATTTTGTTGAAAGAATTGTTTCGTTTCTTCCTTTAACATCTCAATTACCGTTTTCTTATCCAACAAGTCTTCATTAATCCTCCACAGAAAGGGTTTTTTCCTTTCTGTGGAACTCCATACCACCGGATTGTGATCTGAATTACATCTTGGCAAAATTTCAGTCTTATGTGTTTTCATTGATAATTCTTCAGACATCCAAATCATATGATGCGTTGGGCTGTGTATTGCCCAAACTGTCAAAAGTGGCCGTCGCTCGCTTCGCACGATCGCGAAACGCTTCAGTCCTCCATCTTAACCAGACCGGAAGCCAGAACCACTAGAGTTTCTTGATGGTCTCCCATCCAAGTACGACCCAGGGCTGACCCTGCTTAGCTTCTGAGATTCAACAAGATCAGGGCAGAAGCGAAATGGGCAGCCATAGTACCTGCCTGCCGCTTCCCCCCCAACTACTATATTCAGGGTTGCCAGCTTCAGGTGGGGCCTGGAGATCTCCTGGAATGTCAAAGGATCTCCCAACAACAGCGATCAATTGCCATGGAGAAAATGGCTGCTTTGGAAGGTGGGCACTATGGCCTTCTACCCTTGCTGTGGTCACTCCCCTCCCAAACCCCACACTCACCAGGCTCTACCCCCAAATCTCCAAGAATGTCCCTGTGACGACCTCCTTATTCTGGAGGACTGGTTTCACTTTAAAAGTTCTCTTTTTATTCTGTTTATCTGGGTATATACAGCTGCCACCAGGAAATTTAAGGATTTCGAAACCTTTTATACTTTACTGTTGTTCTTACTATTTTGGTAGACCGAGTTCAAGGCTTACGAGGAACTATGTGGTCCTGGGGAAGTATTTATTTCAAAGCTGGTATACTTAAATGAAAGGATTTATTGAAATAAATCATAAATAAGAGGGTAGAACAATGTAACTAGTAATGTGTAATAATGAACAATTGCTTGGTGTATCACACACAAGTTTCTCCCTTACTGACAGGCATCTTTTCAGGTAACTTTGTATCACTGGTTTATCTCAATGCCATACAGGTTCACTGTCTCTTTCCAGTCTGTTATAACACCCAGACTTTACTATAACAATTCTTCACTTAAACTTTACTGTTTCCTAGAGACTCAGCTTTCAGCTTATAACTGCTTCAACACAGAACTGCTTGTGTCTCCTTTCACACACAGAACTCTGAACTTATCAACTGTCAAACCTGTAACTGTAAAACCTGGCTGACATACATATTCATCCACTCATTTTCACTTCCAAAACCCCTCCCCCTCTCTGTCAACCACCAATCATACCACACTTGCCTCTCTCAACCACTCTAGTCTATCTACCACCATCCTGCAACCAAACTTTTAAAGAGACACGCACACACAAAAACAAGGAATCGTTACAGTCCCAAACTGGAATTGGCAACCCTAACTATCTCAAACCACCACCCCCAGCCAGACACTCCTCATTTTTGACCCTGTGTAGCCCAGGCTCACTCACACGTACCTGATGAAGCCCATCTCCTCACAACCCAAGGTGGCCATTTGAGCATTGGAAGGAGACGAACACAGAAGCCTCCACTTGCCTTCGTTCTCGTCATACAGGGTGAGGCGCTGGTCTCCGGGACTCACCTGAACTGCAGGGAAGGGCAAGGCAGCATTAACTATTGGCTCCACCCTTCCTCCCACACCCTTTCCACAGGTCGGTTCAGATACGACATGAAACCATCGTTTTTGACTGCTCTTAGATTGGGAAACGAGGATTCAGCTCGCAGAAGATCACTCTAACCCTGGCTTGCCTCGTCCAGTGCCTATTCCCTGTTTTTGTTCACACCAGGGAACAAGAAAAGATGAAGTCAGGATGCCTGCATTCATATGTCGCACAAAACCACAGTCAAGACTAACTTTAGTTAATGAATCAACCTCAGACCTGTTGGAAAAGGCAATGTCTGGTGTACAAAGAAGAAGAGAAGACCCTGAAGAGGGCAGCAAGAAGGCTCCATTAGACAGGATAGTGAGGTCAGCACCTTCTCTCTCCTGTTAAGTGTCATTCCTTGAACGTCTCCAGATTGCTACTCTTAGGGCAATTTCCTCCTCCTTCCCAGAAGTGCCACACTCAGTGTTACCATCTCTCTCAGATAGAGATGTAGTTAGGAACCTATCTCTGTCTCTCCTCTTTAGAATCAAGTATATTAGTTCCTAAATAAACCTTCATCTACTCCTTAATCAGGTTATGCATCATAGCTGTGTTAATTACTCTGCCAACAAGGACTCTGGTTTGAATTTGTCCATGGCAATGATAAAAGTTATAACTAACTGTTCCAAAGGACTAATGAATTAGCTAGCTAGCATAATATTAGAAGTAGGGAAATGAAAGCCACTGAGACCTAGTGGTTAGCATGCCAAGTAGATAGCATGCTTGATGAGGAGACCCAGATTCGAATCCCCTCTCTGCCATGGAAGCTTGCTGAGCAACTTTAGACCAGTGACACTCCCTCAGCCTAACCAACCTTGCAGGGATGTTGCTGTGAGAAAGTCGAGGAGAGGAGAACTGCACTGTAAGCCACTTTGGGTCACCATTAGGAGAAAAGTGAGGTATGAATACATAAATACAAACATAATACAATGAGCCAGGACCATCCTGGGTTTAAATTGCACCTTCTGCCCATTAGCAACAGAGGAATATTGGCCTACCTTACAGGGTTGCTGTTTCTGGGGGGGGGAAGCCTATTAAAAGCACTGCACAAAGAGCAGGCAGGCGCAAAAAGACAGACAGCAGCCCTCTCTGAACACTCACCGACATACAGACTCTCGCCTTCGCTTCCAAGCACGGACATCACTGCAACAGAGGAGAGACACAAGGGTGAAGTCAGAACACCATTCAGGACAAGGCTGGGGACCGAAGAGGGGCCCAGGACAGGTGAGAGCCATCTTCTGTGGGAATTCATGCTTGCGTTTGACCATCCAGACCATATGAATGTATGAGGGTGCCATGTACTAAGTCAAGAACCTTGGTTCATCTCACCTAGAATGGGTTGGGAGCTCCTCTCCTAAGACTTGGGAAGCATCATCTTCCTCATCAGCTACTACCAAAGGCCCTTTTGAAAATGGAGATAGAGTGAACGTTGGCCCTTTCTCGGCGCAAGTCATGGGCTCAACCAGGGGTCATTTCATAGAAAAAGAGGTGCAGGAGCTCATTAGCATGACACATTTGCATATGTCACACCCCCTGACATCACCGGAAGTGTGTCAGAAGGCAACACCCACCGCTCAGGCGCCACTGGACTGTTTTGGATTGCTAGCTATGGGGGGGGGGATGTGCAGATCTGCCCTCACAGAGGAGGGAGAGCTTGTACCTGAAAACACCTGGTCTTAAAGGTACCACTGGACTGTTTTGGACCGGGGGCCGGGGGGGAGCTCTGCAACTTACCTGGCTGCTTCTTGCTCTGACTGAGGGCTGCTGGGAGCAGGGGGTGGGGCTTGTTGCATGTGCCCGCCCCCTGGGCTCTTTACTGCTGGAGCTCCGCTCCTGTACGCTCCTGCAGGAAATGACCCCTGGGCTCAACCACCAAGACATGACCCTCCTTAGATGACCATAAGGCACACCCCCTTCTACCACAGGATTTCCACTCTCCCCAAAGACAGCTGGGTTTTAAATATGATGCATTCACAAGAGTGCTTTGCCAATATTACCCCTAGACACAGCCCTCCTGGTCTAAGCTTAGCTTTCAACATTGCTGCATTTACCCCAAAGGAAGACCAGGGTTGTTGTTGTTGTTTTTCTTTTTAAGAAAAAGAGGTGGCCATCTCACATTTGCATACAATAATGTACAGCAATAAAAACATTCATGAGTATCATATTTTGTGGAGGGGTCATCTAGGGTGATCACACTCTGCCTTAGTCTCCCACCGCCCTCCAACAGGGCAGCAAGAGAAAATTGGTGGGGGGCATAATGGCACCCCATGACATCCCGTCCTCTGGGTAACTGGAAGTGACGTCACCACATTGCAGAATGCTCTAGGATTCCCTCCCCCCAAGTCAGAGATTCTGGGATGTCCAACCTAGAGTGTCATGATCAGTGTTCCCTCTAAGCTGAGTTAGTGTGAGCTAGCTCACAGTTTTTTAGTCTCCGGCTCACACATTGTTGCCTTCGCTCAGGAAGGAGGGCTCCAGAGCAAACTAATTGATGCAGTAGCCAAATGGTTTGCTCACAAATTTAATGCCCGGTAGCTCACAAAGTAGGATTTTTGCTCACAAAGTAGGATTTTTGCTCACAAGACTCCACAGCTTAGAGGGAACATTGGTCATGATACATGGTAGCATCACTTTCAGACAGAGCTGGAAGTGATGTCACGGCATCACAGGAAGCCATTTTGGCAAGTCTGCACCACCACCCCAGTCTCCCAGGGATTGCTGGCAATCCTAAAGTCATGTTATATTCAGGTCCCCTTTCTTTTCAAGTAAATGTGGTGCTGCTGTTAACTATGAAAGAGACCGTGTGGCTCTTTCCACAGTAGAGACGGACTGATTTCCACTGCAGTACTCCAAGGCAGAAAGAGTTTGATAGACTTCTTTTTTTTCATCCCCTGTACAGTCTTACTGAACCCAGGGCACTACAGGATAACCACAGCGGGCTCATTTGGCAAGATGGGAATTCTAAATGGCTCTGGGGACATGGGCGTCTTCTCTCTTTCACCCTTGCAAAGGGACACTGGGGACGGAGACTCACCAATAGCCCAGATTCCGGCTCCCATCCCAGCCAGCAGGAGGAAGCCACTGGCTGTCACAGCCACCACTTTGCACAGAGAGCAGCCCTGTGGCTTGAGGCCTCCTGGAAGACACAGAAGAGATGGTTAACCAGTATGTTGTTGTTGTTGTTCTTGTGGTTGTCATCATCACAGATATTTGACTGGTAGATGGTGTTCTGCAATTCAAGATCTAGCCAAGTTCATGGGAATTCCAGATGCATCTTCACAGGATTCTAATTTTTATTATTATTATTTTGTGAAAAATTACAAGATTTGCAAAGAGAAAGATAGATGATAGATATATAGACAGACAGACAGACACACATACACATATGGAGAGCCAGTGGGGTGTAGTAGTTAACATGTCAGACCAGGATCTAGGAGACCAAGGTTCGAATCCCCACTCATGCCATTGAATCTTGCTGGGTGACCTTAGTCCAGTGACACACTTTCAGCCTAACCTACCTCACAGGGTTGTTGTGAGGATAAAACAGAGGAGAGGAGAATGATGTGAGCTTCCTTGGGTGTCCATTGGGGTGAAAGGCAGGATACAAATAAAATGTGGCGGGATACAAATAATGCCTTTCCCAAGCGTTGCCCCTCGTTTTCCAGAAATCTCTCAAGCCAAAGGTGGCAACCCTAGATGAACATGACAGCCGTACACAAGACAGACGTCATATTCATATCAGAAGGACCAAGAAATTGACAGCTACTCAGGCATTAGATGCAATCCCATTGTCTATCCAGGTTTCTGAATGCATGTAAATGAATACCTTTGGTCTTTTAAAGGTAAAGGTAAAGGTTTCCTTGCTCGAAAGCCAGTCGCATCCGACTCTAGGGTTGCGGTGCTCATCTCCGGTTCAAAGCCGAAGAGCCAGCGCTGTCCGAAGACGTTTCCGTGGTCATGTGGCCGGCATGACTAAACACCAAGGCGCATGGAACGCTGTTCCCTTCCCACCAAAGTGGTACCTATTTATCTACTTGCAATTTCTTGCTTTCGAACTGCTAGGTTGGCAGGAGCTGGAACTAGAGACGGGAGCTCACTCCGTCATGCGGCACACTCGGGTCTCGAGCTGCTGAACTACCGACCTTCCACAGCCTGCAGTTCAGCATCTTAACCACTTGAGCCAGCCTCCAAACCAGGGGATTCCCTGCCCCCAACTGGGGATTGGCAACCCTAATTTTTACCTCCCTCCAGGAGTTAAAGGCAGCTCTGCTTAGGCAGTAAATATAAACAGCCTACATGATGGAGTAGTTAACATGTCAGACTAGTATCTAGGGTTGCCAGGTCTTGCCTGGCTGCTGGCAAGAGACTCCAGCCTGGGTTCCTGGATCTTCTGGCGCACAAAGCATGTGTGCTGCAATGACATCACCCAGAAGTGACGTCATCGTGCCCGGACTGTCGTGCAGGGGATGCTCTGGCATTTGGCCAAAAACTCTATGGTCACCATAGAGTTTTTAGCCAAATGCTAGAGCGTCTACTGTGCAACATGCCCAGAGTGATAATGTCACCTCCAGATGACGTCATTGCGCCGAGCTCACCTGGGTTCTTCTGGGGGGGCTCCCCCACAGGCCAGCTGCGGATTGGGGGTCTTGAAAGCAGAGGGAACCCCACCCCCATCAGGGGGATGGCAACTCTATTAGGATCTAGGAGACATGCCTTGAATCCCCACTCTGCCATGGAAGCTGGCTGGGTGAGCTCGGGCCAGTCATACACTGTAACCCTAACCTCCCTCACAGGGTTGTTGTGAGGATAAAATGGAGGTCAAGAGAACAGTGTGAGCCACTTCCAGTCCCCACTGGGGAGAATGACGGGGCATCTGTGAAGTCAATAGATACTCAATTAAAAAATTATGGACATGCACTCCAAAGGCCAAGAAGATCTTCGAGGTATAAGCAGTGGTCCCTGTAAGCTGTGCACGTGAGCGGCCGCTCAGTAACACAGGAAGCCTCGCTCAGCAGCAGTCTGGAGCCGCTCAGTGTCTTGCACTACCAGTTGCCCATTTTAAGATGACAGCAGTTATATTCTGCTCAGAATGTGAACCCCTCCGCTCGGGGGGTGGGGGATTAGCGGAAGCGTTGCCAGGTCTGGGTTGGAAAACACCTGGAGACAGGAGAGGGTGGGGTTTGGGGAGGGGAGGGGCCTCAGCATGGTCCAATGGCATGGAGTCCACCCTTCAAAGCAGCCATTTTCTCCAAGGGAGCTGATCTCTGTCAGCTGGAGGACAGTTGTAAAAGAGAGAGATCTCCAGGCCCCACCTGGCAACCCTAATTAGAGGGAACATTTGGTATAAGGTTTCTAGTCAAAGCTCCCTTCGTCAGACACAAGCAGGAACAGAGATCTCCGAGTCCTTTCATTCTAGCCAGAAAGTGGGAAGGGTGTTGTCAAGGTACAATCCATACAGAACTAAACTTGATTAGAGGGGTTGGATTTTGTTGCTTCAGGCTCAACACGGCTACCCATCTGGCCCCCAAGCTAGACGATCTATGTTAGACTAACCCCGTCGCCTTCCACGACAAAGTGCAGAGAAATCAGGTGACGGAGCAGTCCCTCCCCACCCCCAAGCCTGCCAGCTGCAGAAGCCGTGTTGGCAGTGCAACAATAGCTCTCGCTGTCCGGGTACGTGACACCTTCAAGCTATTCTTTCAGCCTCCTGCCCCAAGAGAAAGGGAAAGTGCGGGCACACCCTTTCCTTCTCCTGGCTTTTTTTTTAGCGTCAGATCCTAGAGTGAAGTCTGAGTCCAGTGGCAACGTTAAGACCAACTGTTCTGGCTTCTATTAATCCCTCGAGATGCACGGAACTGGTTTGGCAACCTTGAGATGTATTTATTCTTCGGGTTTACACTTTCTTCCTGAAACTCCACGTTTATTCTTCAATGAAAACCCAGATTTCTGAAAGCTCAGTTTGCTTCTGACTTTAATGCAGGGCGTATCCCAAGATAATGAGGATGCACTACCCTATCCAAAGTCGGCAAATTCCTCAAGAACTGGGGATGGAGTCTGAGAAGGGTAGGATTTAGAGAGGGGGGGGGGACCTCAGTAGAGTAATGCCAGAGAGTCCGCTTTCCAAAACAGACATTTTCTCCAGGGGTGCTGACCTTTGCAGTCTGGAGATCAGTTGCAGTTCCCACCTGGAAACTGGCACCCCCCCCCCCCGGCCCCAGCTTATTTTGCACCCTAGGCAAGGATCCCTTCTGGCGCCCCCACCCCCCGTGCACCCACCATGGCTCGGACCCGTTCATTGGATCTGTACCCCGGACCTCCCATTCCCCTTGCACCCATGCTCTTAACACTCACTTTTGCTTTTGTAACTTTGCCCGCTTTGCACATCTGGCTTCCACCAAGGAAGACTCTGCAAAGAAAGGCACTCGCAGTCGCAAACAACCTCTGCTTCTCACTTGCCTTGATAGTTCCTTGCTGGGGTTGCCATAAGTCAGTTGCAACTTGAGCGTCCTTATGTAATAGCCCCCCTACTGAGATTCTTCTTTGACTCATCTGAGTGACCCAGTTTGGCGCCCCTAAGGGCCGGCGCGCTCTAGGCGAGCACCTAGTTCACCTAGTGAGTGAGCCGGCCCTGCACCCCCCTACTTGTAATCTCCCCCCCCCCTTCAGTTTGATATCCGTATATCTGAAGAAATGAGTTATAACTCACAAAAGCTTATATTGAAATAAATGCGGTTAGCTTTTTAAGGTGTCGCTGGATTGTTGTTTTATTTTGAGAACCTAAAAGGCATTCTTAAATTCAGTGATGAAGTAGACCAGGAGTCCCCAACATGCTACCTGTCGGCATTATGGCATCCCATGAGACCTTTTCTGGTGCATGCCAAGTATTTTTTGAAACTGGGGAGAGCCAGGTGGGGCGTTTGCACATCAAGCCATGTGATGACCATGGCATATTTGATTGACTGTGCGGCTTATGTGCCTTGCCCCGCCTCCTATGGCTGTGCCCACCCACCATACAATATCAGAATTCCAAAGGTGACCGCAGGCTCAAAAAGAAGAAGAGATTGGATTTATACCCCGTCCTTCACTCGGAGTCTCAGAGCAGCTTACAAACTCCTTTCCTTTCCCCTCCCCACAACAGACACCCTGTGAGATGGGTGGGGCTGAGAGAGCTCTTTTGAGGACTGCTCTTTCAAGGACAGCTCTGACAGAACTATGGCTTGCCCAAGGTCATCCAGCAGTTGCAAGTGGAGGAGTGGGGAATCAAACCCGGTTCTCCCAGATTAGAGTCCGCGCACTTAACCACTACACCAAACTGGCTCCAAGGCTGGGAATCTGTGAAGTAGACTCTAACGGGTTTATGGCTTTCTTAGGCTGTCATTCCTTTTTAAAAATCTTAAAAATCAAACACTTCTGCAAAAAAAATTACTCATTCCGGCAACATAAGAACTGCACTCAAGGTCACCATTAAAAAGTTAAGTGAATAGAAAACCTTTTCGTTCCTGCCTTGTTGCATCTGTTCAGCATACCCCAACACCTACACACACACAAATTCATGCACGCTCCCTTTGGGAGCCTTCACTGTAAATAGAAAGGGGGCCACATTTTGTCCATTCATTCATCTCCGTCCATCTGGCAGATAAGGAAAAAGTGGCTGCAGAAGCAGTTATGGAGGAGGAGGAGGAGAACTTCTCTTTGGCACTGAAAGTACTCAACATCTGACTGGTGGGATAAATGATTATCTTGGCTTACAGCATTTCGCCACCACTTCTCCAACGAGAACGCCTCAACCATGCAAACTTTAAGGGGAAACCATGGCTAGGGTTGCCAACCTCCAGGCGAGGCCTGGAATTCTCCCAGAATCACAACTGATCCCCAGAGCAGAGGGATCCATTCACCTCAGGGTTGCCAACCTCCAGGTGGGGGCTGGAGATCTTCCACTTTTTACAATTGATCTCCAGACTACAGAGATCAGTTGCCCTGGAGGGAAATGGCTGCTTTGGAAGGTGGACTCCGTGGCATCGTATCCTGCTGAGGTCCCCCCCCAAAAAAACCCATACACCCCAGGGTTCACCCCCAAACCTCCAGGAATGTCCGAACCCACGTTGGCAACCTTAGTTCCCCTGGAGAAGAAGGCAGCTTTGGAGGGTGGGCTCTATGGTCTCATATTAAGGTCAAGGTAAAGGTTCCCTTGCTCGAAAGCCAGTCGAGTTCGACTCTAGGGTTGCGGTGCTCATCTCCGTTTCAAAGCCGAAGAACCAGCGCTGTCCGAAGACGTTTCCGTGGTCATGTGGCCGGCATGACTAAACACCAAGGCGCACGGAACGCTGTTACCTTCCCACCGAAGTGGTACCTATTTATCTACTTGCAATTTCTTGCTTTCGAACTGCTAGGATGGCAGGAGCTGGAACTAGAGACGGGCGCTCACCCCGTCTTGCAGCACCCGGGTCTTGAACTGCTGAACTACTGACCTTCCACAGCCTGCAGTTCAGCGTCTTAACCACTTGAGCCACCGCAGCTTTACATTAAAGAGAAACACGATATGAATGCACGTCAGCACCAAGGGTGCTTTTTTCCCCCCTCCCCAAGAGACAAATGTCTCACTAAGCAGTAGGGAAACGAGTCACTGAGCAAAACTGTCAGCGGCTGTCTTCTCACGGGTGTAGGGTTGCCAACCTCCATCTGGGGCCTGGAATTCTCCAGGGATTACCCCTGAGCTCCAGGCTACAGAAATCAGTTCCCCTGGGGAGTATGGCACCAGCTCCCTCCCCAAACTCTGCCCTTCCCGAGCACTGCCCCCAAGTCTCCAGAAGATGGGATTGGATTTGGTTAAGACTCTGATCTGGGAGAACCAGGCTTGATTCCCCACTCCTCCACATGCAGCTGCTGGTGTGACCTTGGGTCAGTCACAAGTTCTCTCAGAGCTGTTCTCCCAAGGGCAGTCCTCAAAGAGCCCCGCCTACCTCACAGGGTGCCTGCTGTGGCAGGGGAAAGGAGATTGTAAACTGCTCTGAGACTCTTTCGGGTAGTGAAGTGTGGGGTATAAATCCAATCACTTCTAATATATTACCTTCTTCAAGAGTTCCAAGTGAACTCCAGCAGTGCCAGCATGCGAAATGACAGGTTCTGCACTCCACACTGCTGTAGTGTTCAAGCGCAGGCATTCACTTGCATGCGCGCTAGAGTCACAATGCCGGGGGGGGGGGATTAGCAAACAAAATGGAGCCTGGCCTCCGTTATAGCATACATTATAGGTCACGTATCCTATGTGCTTGGCCAGAGAAAACCCCAAGGACAAGCTTTCCTTAGTTGTTAGCCTCAGTAATAGGCTTATCAGAGAAGTGGCAGATGTTTCTAGTTAAGAGCTGTTGTTTTCCAAAATCCTGTTTTTCTAACAATGCACCACTGACACGCATTATCCAGAAGTTGTAAGATTCCTTTTGAGCAACTTAGATATGCACAGTATCACCTTTGTGTTTTTCTTTCCCTGTGTATCATCCTTGCCTTTATATACCCTGTGTTATTTGTTTCAGGGATCCAGGGCTGGATTCCGTTCTGTCCTAAGTACCCTCTGGAGTAGGGTCCCAGTCAAACCGCATTGTCTGTGCAGTTCATGTTGTCACCCACAGAGACTCCACCAGTGGGCATCCTCTGCTGAAGAATCAGGCACATCAGTCTAGCAACTATCCAATTGGAATTTGCCCACCTGTGAAATAACAGGATCCCAGAAAGGTCACGTGATGCAAAATGCCCTTGCTGCCTTTCCGAGGCCAGTATGAAGCAGTCAGAGGTGTTAATGTTTAATTCTTATTCTAGCTGGGGGAGGGGGAGACCACAGTATTGAAGGGGAAGGCATGGAAGGTTCCAGGGGCCCTTTGGAAATCAAAATCCAACTCACCATCCTTTTCAGCCATTTCAGAACTGGTTAATGATCAATCCCACCCCGCGGGTTCTCCCTTCAGAAATCCAGGTCCCCACGACAGGTGCCTTCAAAACAGCCTGGAAATCCTACGGGCAAGAAAGAAATAACTGCTACCATCAAGAAGCCTTGAGTTATTTAAACCAGAGTCAGGGCAGCTAGGAACACAAGCGGCACACTGGGAAACGAGAGCCATCACAATGTAGTGGTTAGAGTATAGGATGGTGAGACCCGAGTTCAAATCTCCACACTGCTGCAGAGCTCAGTGGGTGACCTTGGGCATGGCACTCCCATTTAGCCTAACAAGATTGATATGTGGATAAAACAGAGAGGAGAATGATGGATGCCACCAGGGGTCATTTCATAGAAAAAGAGGTGCGGGAGCTCATTAGCATAACTCATTTACATATGCCACACACCCTGACATCACCGGAAGTGTGTCAGAAGGCAACACCCACCGCTCAGGCGCCACTGGACTGTTTTGGATTGCTAGCTATTGCGGGGGGAGGGGAACGTGCAGATCTGTCCTCACAGAGGAAGGAGAACTTGTACCTGAATAAAACTTGGTCTTAAAGGTACCACTGGACTGTTTCGGATTGCTAGCTATGGGGGGGAGGGGAACGTGCAGATCTGTCCTCACAGAGGAAGGAGAACTTGTACCTGAATAAAACTTGGTCTTAAAGGTACCACTGGACTGTTTCGGATTGCTAGCTATGGGGGGGAGGGGGGGGCTCTGCAGCTTACCTGGCTGCTTCTTGCTCTGACTGAGGGCTGCTGGGAGCAGGGGGTGGGGCTTGTTGCATGTGCCCGCCCCCTGGGCTCTTTACTGCCGGAGCTCCGCTTCTGTGCGTTCCTGCAGGAAATGACCCCTGGATGCCACCTTGAACTCCTCGGAAGAAGTATGGGATAAAAATATACCGAATAACCTGATAAAATTCTGGTCTCGATCTCAACCTTGAAAGTGAACTGTAAGGCATCGGCTGGTTCGCAGCCTCAGCCCCCTCCCCCTACAGTCGACGATATGAGAATACTACTGCCAGCCTACCCTACAGGGTCGTTGTGAAGCTTATTCTTGGAACATGACAAAAAATGAGTTAAACTAGAAACTCTGTTCCAAACTGGACAGGGGAAAAGGATGTACCGATGGAGAAGGAATGCTGCAATCTGGCTTGGGGCCATAGCAGCAGGGGGACGCTATGTGGGGGGGGACATCCAATACTGCAGAAGAATGTGGAAGAATTCCCAGGAGTAAGGGGACAAGAAGGCGGAGGAATGCATCTGTCTAGGCCCTAATGCTCAGAAAGGTCTCCACTCATGTCCACAGACACACACCCTTTCACTCTCGCTGCATACCAGAGAGATAGAAGAGGAGAGTTAATCTCATTCTAGAGCTAATCCGAGTCATTTTATATCATTCCCACAAAGGGTGTCTTTTGACAAAAGGCTCCTGTTTTGAGGGACTGCCGCTAGGATGTTTTTTACAGCAGAAGCTGTGAAGGGCAGGGTAGGTTGGATCTAGAAGAAGAAGAAGAAGAAGAGATTGGATTTATACCCCGCCCTTCACTTGGAGTCTCAGAGCGGCTGACAAACTCCTTTCCCTTCCCCTCCCCACAACAGACACCCTGTGAGGTGGGTGGGGCTGAGAGAGCTCTGACACAAACGGCTCTTTTTCAAGGACAGCTGTGCCAGAGCTTGTGACTGACCTAAGGTCACATCAGCAGGTGCAAGTGGAGGAGTGGGGAATCAAACCCGGTTCTCCCAGATTAGAGTCCGCACACTTAACCACTACACCAAACTGGCTCTCACCAGTCCCGCAGTCGGGGTTGCCAGCTCCCCTTTGGCCACTGGTGGGAGATGTGGGGGGGGGGGTAAGGTTGCCAGCAGCAGGCTGGGAAACTCCTGGAAATTTGGGGGTGGAAGGACAGGGACCTCAGTGGGGCACAATGCCATAGAGTCCACCCTACAAAGCATCCATTTTCTCCAGGGGAACTGATCCCCGTAGTCTGGAGACGAGCTACAATTCCAGGGGATCCCCAGGTCCCACCTGGAGGCTGGCATCCCTACCCCACAGTCCATACTGCATGACAGCAGAACCCAGAAAGGCATCTGAAGGTACAAACAGCTGGGAAAAAGGAAGGACAGGGACCTCAGTGGGGCACAATGCCATAGAGTCCACCCTCCAAAGCAGCCATTTTCTCCAGGGGAACTGATCCCCGTAGTCTGGAGACGAGCTGCAATTCCAGGGGATCCCCAGGTCCCACCTGGAGGCTGGCATCCCTACCCCGCAGTCCATACTGCATGACGGCAAAACCCAGAAAGGCATCCAAAGATACAAACAGCTGGGAGTGACACTTATCTGAGTTGCCAGCCTCCAAGGGGTGGCTGGAGATCTCCCGGAAACGCAACTGATCCCCAGCCTACAGAAATCAGTTCCCCTGGAGAAAATGGCTGCTTTGGAGAGTGGGCCCTCTGGCAGGGTTCCCCAACCATTTTGAGCCTGTGGGCACATCTGGAATTCCAACACGGCATGGTGGGCACAGCGACGAAATGGCTACCACAAAATGGCCACCGCAAGAGGTGGAGCCGGCCACAACATGATTGCCACAGCTTAACTTCAGTAAGTCTATCCATGCGCCAGTGTTCCCTCTAAGGTGAGTCAGTGTGAGCTAGCTCACAGTTTTTTAGCCTCCGGCTCACACATTTTTGCCTTAGCTCAGGAAGGATGGGGCTCCAGAGCCAACTAATTGATGCAGTAGCAAAATCACTGGCTTACAACTTTCATGCCAGGAGCTCACAAAGTAGAATTTTTGCTCACAAGACTCCACAGCTTAGAGGGAACATTGCCATGCGCTGTGAAGGCAGCTGCTGAGAAAGCAGCATTTTAAAAAAAATCAGCACAGCCAATCAAAACTCCAACTGTTAGTCAGAAGCCTTGCTGGGCACAAGCCCTACCTAGCCCCAACCTACTTCCTAAAAACACCTGGGAGGCACCAGGAAAAGTGGTAGCAAACGCCATGGCACCCACTGGCCCCACACTGGGCACCCCTACTCTATGGCATTATAGCCCGCTGAGGTCCCTGAGCGCCCCAGACCCCAGCCTCCCCAGGGCCCACCGCCAAATCTCCAGGAATTTCCCAGTTCAGAGTTGGCGACCCAAGTGTATATGCAACTTGACGTCTTTCTCTCATTCAGGCTTTCAGGGTAAGATTTTAAAAGCTTAAACGTCGTCGCTCCAGGGAAGGGTGGGGACAGCAGTCTGCAGCGATTTATTGTTTTGCCAACAGCTTTAGAATCACTGTGTGGTTGTTGTTTTTTTACCTCAGAAGTTTGAGACAGCTGATGAGTCATTTGTGAACCAAGGACACCCGAATTTCAAGGTAAATTTAACTTCCTGATGCCAATATCCTAGCAACAGATCTCTGTCATGAATCACTATTTTCCAGCTATTCCTCAATGAAACTGCTTCTTGTTGAGGGAGGAGGAGGAGGAAGAGATAATTGGATTTATCCCCCGCCCTTCACTACCCAAAGGAATCTCAGAGCAGCTTACAAACTCCTTTCCCTTCCCCTCCCCACAACGGACACCCTGTGAGGTAGGTGGGGCTGAAAGAGCTCTGACAGAAAATGCTCTTTTTCAAGAACACCTCTGACAGAGCTATGGCTTGCCCAAGGTCATCCAGCAGGTGCAAGTGGAGGAGTGGGGAATAAAACCCAGTTCTCCCAGATTAGAGTCCGCATACTTAATCACTACATCAAACTGGCTCTCATGAGGAGAGAGGAGGGTCAAACACAGAACAGGCCGTGGCTACCAACAATCTGCTTCACAAGAAGAAGAAAACCAGTGTCACGTTTATATATGCACACATACACCCCTATATCTCCATTCCTATTAGTATCTGACGAAGGGAGCTTTGACACTTGGAAGCGTATACCCAGGAAATCTTGTTGGTATTTGAGGTGTGAATGGACTCAGATCTAGCTTTTCTCCTGTAGACCAACACAGCTCTCATCCAAACTACATTCCTGGGTGATATCGTTCACTCAGAGATGCTAAAGGGAAAGGGAGTCTCAGTTCTGTATTTGTCCAACTGTAGGCCATGATTCCATGGTGAAGGTGAGATCAGGGTGTGATGACAGAGGTAGAAGAAGAAGAAGAGAAGAGTTTGGATTTATACCCCACCCTTCACTACCCAAAGGAGTCTCAGAGCAGCTTACAAACTCCTTTCCCCTCCCCTCCCCACAACAGACACCCTGTGAGGTAGGTGGGGCTGAGAGAGCTCTGACAGAAACTGCTCTTTTGCCCAAGGTCATCCAGCAGGTGCAAGTGGAGGAGTGGGGAATCAAACCCAGTTCTCCCAGATTAGAGTCCGCACACTTAACCACTACACCAAACTGGCTCTAGGTGATGGGTTTGGGCTGTGAAGGATGGATTGGCTTCAATGTCAATTGACCCCTACCCGGTCCATTTCTCCAGCAATGATGGTTGGTTTTCCCCATCAGTGACCTTATTCCTTGATTTTTTTTTCCAGGTTTTAAGACTCTACGATTGCCCATCTTTTTCACCCAACCATGCTCATGCCATGCCCTGGTAGTTCTCAGGTGCTTTACAAGAGCCTGCCCTGAACTAGAAGTCACAGGCTAGTCAGTCTCATCAGATCTTGGAAGCTAAGCAGGGTTAGTCCTGGTTCGTGATTGGATGGGAGACCACCAAGGAAGCTCAGGGGTGCTACGCAGAGGCAGGCAATGGCAAACTACCTCTGTTCCTCTCTTGCCTTGAAAATGCTATCAGGTCACCCTAAGTCAGCTGCAACTTGACAGCACTTTCTATCACCACAATTTCCCAGCCTGGAGCCCCTATTTTCCAGGCTGATTCGCACTGGGAACCCTGGGGGGAGGCCGCAGATAGTACCATCCTCAGAAGAGGGCCCTGGCCCCTCCCTCACTCACACTTGCATATACAAGACAAGGAAGGGTGGCTCAATGGTCAATGCACCTACACCGTGCCAAAGGCCCCAAGTTCAATTCCTGCCGTCTCCAGTTACAGAATCTTGGATAGCAGCTGTCGGGAACAGCCCGACTCTGCCCGAGTCCCTGGAGAGCGGCTGCCGAGGCAGTTTTGTAAGCGTATCCGACAGTTCTGAAAAGGAAACTGATACATGTTTTCGAGGGATGGTGCTTAACTCGCGGTCACAGTAGCTCTCCACAACCGTAAAACACCTTGGTTAAGGAACAGGGAAGGGTCCGATGCCCACCACATTTCACTGCTTACTTACGGGTTAATTGTGGGTTCTAATCTGCCTCCTGACTGGCAGTGAAGCAAAACCCCTCCCCCCCAGTTAGATCTCACCCTCTCTTTAAGGAGTTCAGGGCAACACATATGGAACTTAATCTATTTATTTAGTACCTTTTTATCTTGCTGTCATTTTACCTTCACGACACCCCTGCGAGGAAGGCCATAGACATGTGGTGAGCTTTGTTACTGACTTTGAGACAGGTCGCCCTAGTCCAACTGCGGTTTTATTTTAGGACTGTGTTTGATTTTTTAAATTTTTTTTAGCAATCCTAAATGCAATTTTAAATTGCGGTCCTTCCTTGCCTTTTTTTATCATCATTGTTTTATTTTCGCCATAAGAGGCTTCCAAGTTCCGAAAGGCAGAAACCTGGCTAATAAATGTTTTAAATAAATAAATAGCCACCGGCCTGCCCGGGGTTTCTCCTGCCAAGGAGTGACAATGAGTGAATGAATTCAGATCATTTAATTCAGAATGCGAGGAATGTGTTATCTCACGGGCAAGGAGTGTTTGCGGTAGAACACGGCTGACGGTCGACCCGCATCAAGGAATTCCAGAAACTTTGTAGCTTGGTCCTGAACAGAGTTACAACTTTCTAGGCCAATTGACTTCACTGGATTTAGGAGGATGTAACTCTGCGTAGGATTGCACCGTTTCAACCCAAGATGTCCTCTTTTTTTGTCAGTGCAACCATCCTTAATTTCTACAATTTTATAATGTTCGGCAACATAGTCTATATAATATACAATAACAGGGTCCAGCTTTTTAATATCCCCAGTTTGTTTTGGCACCGCAGATCAATACAGATTCCAAACAATGACTATTACCCACGCTCAAGACAATTGGGACAAACTGTCCGATGAATCGTAAGATACCGAATAAATAAACAAGAATCAGGTGGCTGTAACGCCGTGTACAAAGTCCAAATTTCGATAGTTGGGCATTTCAGCGCATCAACGGCCAGCGTTTTCCTAGAATCAGGTGTTCATTAACATACTAGGGGAAATGTTGAAAGAACCGGACAAAAGAGTTTTGAAAGTGGAGGCAGAGAACAGGTTGGTGGCTGGGGGGGGGGGGTGAAACCAAATCCTCCCCCCCCCCATCACCAGGAAGGAGGCTAAAGAAGAGGGCAGCTGAAAGCGAAAAGAAGCGGCGGCGGGGGGGGGGGTACTTACTCCACAGCCCACTTCCTGCCGCCGCTCACCGGGGGACTCGCCTTGGACCGAAGGGAGGCGCGATCTTCATGGCTGGAGGAGCCCACCTGGCGCTGACTCCCAGGCGCGGCGGCCCAATTGGCAGGTGGGAGAGCGGGCAGGACACCTGGCGAGAGGACTGAGCCGCGGAGGGGGAGACCAGGGCGGGGGCGTGGCCCGCAGGGGGGAGGAGCCCCGACCTGGAGCTCCGGGAAGGTGAGACTGTGGAACTCGAGGGGGGTGGAAGGGGTGGTCAGCACTGGTGGGAAGGGAAGGCAGGAGAGGGTCGGACGCCTGGGTCCTCGAAGCGGGCCTTGATCTGCAAGGGGACGCTGCCGGGCTTCTTTTGACATATGGCCGGACTCCTGGGTTCCTTCCCCCAGTTTGGAGGAATTGCCTAGAAGGGGCCCATCACTTTAACATCTGAACAGGGTTTTTTAAAAGGGAGAATAGATAGTTGCCAACCTCCAGGTGGAGGCTGGAGACCTCCCGGAATTACACTTTACCTCCAGTGTACACCAATCGCTTTTATATTTAGAACATTGATTCCACTTCTGGAGAGCATGGATGCTTTGGAAGGTGGGCCGCATGGCGTTGTCCCCTACCCAGGTCCCTCCCCCTTCCTAAACCCCAGGCTCCCAGCGTTCCCTCTGAGTTAGTGTGAGCTAGCTCACAGTTTTTTAGCCTCCGGCTTTTTTGTCTTAGCACACGAAGGATGGCTTCAGGGCAAACTGATTTATGCAGTAGCCAAATCGCTGGCTCACAACTTTAATGCCAGTAGCTCACAAAGTAGGATTTTTTTGCTCCCAAGACTCCACAGTTTAGAGAGTACATTGGGCTCCACCCTCAAATCTCCAGGTGTTTCTGAATCCAGAGTTGACAGCCTAATGGCTGCGGTCACACGCACTAAATAATCCATTTTCAATCCATTTCTAACTGGATTTTCACTGTACGAACTGGCAAAATCCAGTTGGAAAATGCATTGAAAGTGGATTATTTAGTGTGTGTGACCACAGCCTATGTGTATTTATTTCAGCAATTTGGCCTATTCAAGAGGGTATACATTGCCGCCCCCCACCTACCCAATTTTATCCTAATAACAACCCTGTGAGGTAGGAGAAAGAGAGAGTGACTGGCCCAGGGTTCAGCAAAAATCAGCAGGCAAGCTTCCAAGCAGAAAGTGAATTTGAACCTGGCCAGTGCAGTCCTATGCAGTTACTCTGGTCTAAATCCATTGCAACCTGTGGGCTTCGACTGGGTTAAGTCTGCATAGGACTGAGCGGCCACCCGTTCCTCATCTGATGTTCTAACCACTATGCAACCCTGGAGTTAACCGGTAGAGTTCCCTTGTTGAGTCTCCTGTCTAGTAAGAACATAAGAGAAGCCAATGTTGGATCAGGCCAATGACTCACCCAGTCCAAAACTCTGTGTCCCACAGTGGCCAAAACCCAGGTGCCATCAGGAGGTCTATCAGCAGGGCCAGAACTCCAGAAGCCCTCCCACTGTGGCAGCCCAGGCACCAAGGATACAGAGCATCCCTGCCCCAGTCAGGAAGGAGGAGAAAGAACTTAATTTCTATAAAAGAAGATGCCAAGACTCTAGTCAGTCTAGAGTTTGTATTATTTATTAGTATTCTTAGTAATAGTATTGCCGTCACTCTTACTACCATCTTCCAATCTGGAATCATGACTCCCTTGATTCTTGAACAGGGAGCTCTGTAATGACTCGGTAATGAGGAAAATGCACTCTTCATGGGCTCAGGAGCAATCTCCTATATTTCTACCGACACTCTTCCCTTTCATAATTTCCCCTTAGTGGTAAAATTATGTGCTATGTATCTAATTAGTGTACTTATACCACTCTTTTCCCCCAAAGGGGACCCCAAGTGGTTTACAACATTGTCCCCTCCTCCCTTTTATCTTCACAGCAAACCTGTGAGGTAGGTTAGGCTGTGATTGAGTGAATGGCCCAAGGTCACCCATTGAGCTTCTATGGCAGAGTAGGGATTCGAACCTGGGCCTCCCAGATCCTGATTGGGCATTCTAACCATTATGCCATGCTATGTATGATGCAAAGAATGAGGTTTAATCATTCTTAAATAAGCCATATCTAAGTTCATGGCTCAAGTGGTTAAGACGCTGAACTGCAGGCTGTGGAAGGTCGGTAGTTCAGCAGTTCGAGACTTGAGTTGCCGCATGACGGAGTGAGCTCCCGTCTCTAGTTCCAGCTCCTGCCAACCTAGCAGTTCGAAAGCAAGAAATTGCAAGTAGATAAATAGGGACCACTTCGGTGGGAAGGTAACAGCGTTCCGTGTGCCTTGGTGTTTAATCTGGCCACATGACCATGGAAATGTCTTCGGACAGCGCTGGCTCTTCGGCTTTGAAACGGAGATGAGCACCGCAACCCTAGAGTCGGATTCGACTGGCTTTCGAGCAAGGGAACCTTTACCTTTACTTTAAGTTCATGGCGCCTTGACCTGGATGGCCCAGGCTAGCCTAATCTTGTCAGGTCTCGGAAGAAGGAGGAGGAGGAGATTGGATTTATACCCTGCCCTTCACTCAGAGTCTCAGAGCGACTTACAATCCCTTTCCCTTCCTCTCCCCACAGCAGACACCCTGTGAAGTAGGTGGGGCTGAGAGAGCTCTGAGATAACTGCTCTTGAGAGAACAGCTCTGAGAGAACTGTGACTGACCCAAGGTCACCCAGCTGGCTGCATGTGGAGGAATGGGGAATCAAACCCAATTCTCCAGATTAGAGTCCACAGCTCTTAACAGCTACACCAAACTGGCTCTCTTTGGATGGGAGACCACCAAGGAAAGCCGGGGTCACGACGTGGAGACAGGCAATGGACCTCCGAAGGTCTCTTGCCTTGAAAACCGTACAGGGTTGCCATAAATCGGCTGCTCCGTAAAGACAAAAACAAACCAACAAAAGATGATGGGCAGGAGGTGTTTAATTAGCTGATCCAGGGATGCCACTGTTTTCTGCGGCTGATCTAAGGTCCTCCAGCCGTTCTTTTCTCCTTTTGGCAGAGCTGGGGCCCAGGACGCAGGTGGGGCCTACGGAGTGAGCGGGGCTTTGTGGATCCTCTTCCCCCGCCCGCCCCCTTTGACGGGGAGCTTCTTGCTCAAAGGAGCCATTGTGCCCGCTCACACCGCGCCGCACAGAGGAAGGAGGAGCTGAAGACAACGTATCAGTCTCACACTCGCACACAAAAAAATGCTGGCAAGAAGTCCAGCCTGCAGGCACTGCCCTGCAGATCTGGCAGAGATACCTCCCCCTTCTCCTCCAATACCTTTAGGTTCCTGAGTTCCAGGGAACATCATCTAAGGGGACAAGGGGCTGTGGCCGAGTGGCTGAGCATCTGCTCTGCAGGCAGAAGGTCCCAGGTTCAAATCTCCGGCATCTCCAGTTAAAAGGGTCAGGTTGGGAGTGCCTGAGACCTTGGAGAGCTACTGTTGGTCTGAGCAGACAATATTTCACTCAGTATAAGGCAGTTTCCCATGTTAAAGGAAGAAAGTGAGAACTTCCTGATATGGTTCCTTTGGATCAGAGAGACTTGGGTTCAAATCTAGTCGGGCCCAAGCCATTTCTGTCTAGAAAATCCAGATGGGACCCCCCATCTCATTAATAAAAGTGTGGTGTGGTGGTTAAGAGCGTCTGACTAGGATATGGGTGACCCGGATTTGCATCCCCACTCGGGTCACGGAAGCTTGTTGGGTGACCTTGGGCCAGTCACATTCTCTCAGCCTGACTTACCTTACAGGGTTGTAGTGAGGATAAAAGGGAGGAGAGGGAAAAGATGTAAGCCACTTTGAGTCCCGTTTGGGGGGGGGAAGGGGGAAGTAAGGGGAAAATAGAAAAGGGAAGTGTGTTCTTTGTGTTGTCTTGTATTATTTAGAAGAAGAAGAAGAGATTGGATTTATACTCTGCCAGAGTCTCAGAACATCTTACAATCTCCTTTCCCTCCCTACAACAGTCACCCTGTGAGGTAGGTGGGGCTGAGAGAGCTCTGTTGAGAGCAGCTCTGAGAGAACTTGTGACTGACCCAAGGTCACACCAGCAGTTGCATGTGGAGGAGTGGGGAATCAAACCCAGCTCTCCCAGATTAGAGTCCGCACTCTTAGGATTTAGGACTCCACTGGGGAGAAAGGTGGGGTAAAATGAAGTAAATAAATTAATGATAAAATAATATGGTCCCCCAGTGAAGGTCTCCTACACAAGCTACACTAAAAACCAACCAGCACTAAATATAAGTGATGTGGGCACCTCCTATATGTCATATTCCTGATGTGGTTTCTAGCCTGTCCCCAAACCCACTTGAGGGATGTTCAAGCTTCTGGCTTGCCCACTGAAAGCAGGTAGCCGATTGTTTGATGGAGAGTTTTGGGTTGCTCATGATGAGTAGGGCCTTTTTCCCTTCCACAGAACAACCTAGATCAGGAAATGCGGGGGGCGGGGGGGTTGAAGTCTTGTGCCATTTCCCAATTTTGTCATCTGATTTTTATCACACGGTATGCCCTGACCTGGATACACAACTATCCAGGAAGGCAATGGCAAACTACCTCTGTTCATACCTTGCCTTGAAAACCTTACAGGGATGCCGAAAGCTGCAACTTGATGGCCAAAAAACATTTCTATATATGTTTTATCACACTGTTTGCATGCATGTTGTTTTGATGATAGTACTTGCTGTATGGAGCTGCGGTGGCTCAAGTGGTTAAGACGCTGAACTGTAGGCTGTGGAAAGTCAGTAGTTCAGCAGTTTGAGACCCGAGTGTGCCGCATGATGGAGTGAGCTCCCGTCTCTGGATCCAGCTCCTGCCAACCTAGCAGTTCGAAAGCAAGAAATTGCAAGGAGATGGGAAGGTGACAGCGTTCCGCGTGCCTTGGTGTTTAGACATGCCGGCCACATGACCACGGAAACATCTTTGGACAGCGCTGGCTCTTCGGCTTGGAAACTGAGATGAGCACCGCAACCCTAGAGTCGGATTCGACTGGCTTTCGAGCAAGGGAACCTTTACCTTTACCTTTACTTGTTGTATATAGTTTCCAGGACATCATTTTTAATTGTGCGATCTGCCTCCCATCTCAGGGAGAAATGCAGACCATAAATTAACTCAATATATCCCTGCAGTTGCATTTTTTTAAAAAGTTGGGAGGTCATTAAAACCATTTGGGGGCAAGGCCTATATATATACCTTCTAATTCTCCCCCCACACACACACACACATACATACTCGCCAGCTCGCCCGGCAAGGCGGGATATAAATGGAAAGTAATAATAAATAAATAAATAAATATTCTGCATATATACTTTCTGATTCTTCCCTCTCCTTTCCCCAGTATGTGTGTGAATGTCCACCGTGGGTATCCAAGAAGGGCATTCACAGGTGGAATATGGAGCAGGTGGAGATGCTGCCAAAATAAATGGGTCACGTAGCTTTTGGTTACGTGCACAGCAGGACTGGGAGGGGGGCAGGAAGGGGGAAAGTGTCGGAGGCTCAAGTCCAGCAAGCGGGAGGGAGGGAGGCTTGGGCGGAAGGGGCTCCGTTACTGATTACCCGGGACAGGCAGCCGGGGGAGGGGGGGAGGCAAGGTCAGACACTGGAGTGCACAAGAAATGGCAGCTGCTCCCGCCCACCGTCTGTCCTCTTCCATTCCGACCCAGCGAGGCAGCGACTGAGCGCTCCGTCCAAGCAGATGGTACAATGTGTCACCCAGAACTGGGCATGGGATTTTAGAAGCCTGCCTTTCCCATTTGCTCTGTCACTGTTTTTTTCTTCGCTGCAACTGGAAATGCCGCCTTGCTCTCAAAAGCTGGTGTAGTGTCGTGGGGAGACCTGGGTTCATGATGCTCACTGGATGATCTTGGGGGCCAGTCGCGCTTTCTCTCTTTCTCTCTGCCTAACCTACCTCACAGGGTTGTTGTGAAATTAAGGAAGATCCTGAAAATTGAGAAAATGGCTGCTTTGGAGGGTGGAGTCTATAGCATGATACCTAGGGTTGACAGCCTCCAGGTGGGGCTTGAAGATCTCCCAGTATTACGGCTGATCTACAGACGACAGAGATCAGTTCCCCTGGAGAAAATGGATGCCGGAGTGTGGACTCTGTGGCACTGTACCTTATTGAGGTACCTCTCCTTCCCAGTGTCTACCCCCAGAATCTCCAGGTATTGCCCAACCCAGAACTGGCAACCCTAAATACCCCAGTGAGGTCCCTCCCCTCCCCAAACTGTGCCCTTCCCAGGCTCCACCCCCAAATCTCCAGGGATCCCCCAACCTGGAATTGGCAGCCCTCCAAGGAGCCATTGTGGGAACTGATCTCTCTAGTCCTGGAATCTCCAGGCTACATCTGGAGGTTGGCAACCCAGGCAGGCCCTTTCCCACGTGGCACCTCTTCCCCTGGGTCCTACGATCCACAGCCTAGCCCTTTTGTCAGTCAATATGAGCCCCTCTTTCAGAAAAGCCAGCAGGATCCTATCTAGAAGTTTGTAGTGGCAAAGCAAGAAGAAACGCAGCCGTTCATTTAACAGGTCTGATATTAACACGCTGCATTGTTGTTCAATCAGGTCCCGCCAAGTCTGTTTCTTTTGGCGGTAGACTGCCGGGAATACACTTGATCTAAACCCCCACCCATGAAACTTATTTGCCTCCCTCGTATTTTGCTTTGACTCTCCGTAGAAAAGGCTTCATAGTGCTTATGAATTCTGCTCTTGGCAGCAGCAGGCAGTAATTAAAATGTGTTTTGCAACCGCGTACTTTCTAACGTGCCGTGGGACGCGTTTTGTTCAGTGGGGAAAACACTGAACGGTGGGGAAACTGTGCAGTTGGGCATATGGTGTTTAATAAGGGACTGGGTTGTTTCTTAAAAATAAACGGTGGTGGGAAGTGCCATCAGGTCGCAGCCGGCTTATGGTAACCCTGTGCGGTTTTCAAGGCAGCAGACGTGCAGAGGTGGTTTGCCATTGCCTGCCTCTGCATAGCAACCCTGGACTTCCTTGGTGGCCTCCCATCGAAGTCTTAACCAGGGCCAGCTCTGCTTAGCTGCCGAAATCTGATGTGATCGGGCTAGCGTGGGCCTTCCATAAAACTAAATAATCAAGGGAAGAAGATATCAGGAAACAGGGGCTGAATACAATCTTTCTTGACAGCCAGAGTGACGTAGCGGTCGTGTGTCAGCCTAAGATCTGGGAGACCCGGGTTCGAGTCCCTGCTCATGGAAGCTTGCTGGGCACCCTTAGGCCACTTGCACACTCTCAGCCAGACCTACCTCACAGGGCTGTTGTGAGGATAAAATGGAGAAGAGGCAAATGTTACGAGCCAATTTGGTCTGCATTGAGAAGAAAAGTAGGATATACATGATGGAAATAAAATATACTAGTTGTGCTTCTTTTTTTCTTGCCTTCCTAACTTTTCCTTTAAAATGTTCTAACTAGCTCGCAAATGGGGTGGGGGGAGAGCTTTGACAGCTAATAAAAAGTCCTGGTTTTCATATATATTTTTAAAAAACCATGTCAGGAACTAACTGGAGTGGCGTATATATGAATGTATTCAGTATTTATTTATATAGGGAACTTCTATGCTCTCTCTCCAGAGTCTGGCTCTGGTAAAAACAGTACCATCAAATCATTCTAAGAAATACCCTAAATTATCAATACGAAACAACAAAACAAGCCATTGAAAGCAAACAAAGCAGGGACATAAAACAACAGCTGAACACCAGGAGAGATCCATAAAATAGATCTCACACCAGAAGCAGATCATTAGAGAGCTAAAAAGATTTCTTTTAAAAACCCCAAGTTAAAAATTTGGGTTAAAAAGAAAAGGATTGCTTTGGGCAAGTGCCTAAAAGACAGGATGGTATGTGACAGGTGAGTTCAAGGGGCAGGGCGTCTGACAGGAAGGTGCCACCACTGAAAATGCCCTGTATTGCCTTGCCATTTGCCCGTTTTGGGCGGACAGTCCCCCTCCAGTCCAGCCTTCCCACTTGCCCCTCAGGTACCCTGGTCCAACTATCAAAATGCATGGCATTCAGATCTGCAACAACACCTTACAGAAGAACAATGGACCAAAATTTGGCAAACTCATACCACACTGTCTAAATCTCTGATTATCAAGAAGCCAGTATGAAAGTCCTGTTTAGATGGTACTTATCACTAGTAAAATTATCATATATAATGCCACAAACGTCTCCCCTTTGCTGGAAATTATGTGGAGAAAGAGCCACCTTTTACCATAATTGGTGGCAGTGCAAACATACTTCTCATCCAACAAATTGAAAAACTAACAGGTTATAAAGGTAAAGGGTTCCCTTGCTCGAAAGCCAGTCGAATCCACCTCTAGGGTTGCGGTGCTCATCTCAGTTTCAAAGCCAAAGAGCCAGCGCTGTCCGAAGACGTTTCCGTGGTCATGTGGCCAGCATGACTAAACACCAAGGCACACGGAACGCTGTTACCTTCCCACCGAAGTGGTACCTATTTATCTACTTGCAATTTCTTGCTTTCAAACTGCTAGGTTGGCAGGAGCTGGAACTGGAGATGGGAGCTCACTCCATCATGCGGCACCCGGGTCTCAAACTGCTGAACTACTGACCTTCCACAGCCTGCAGTTCAGCATCCCAACCACTTGAGCCACCGCAGCTCCTAACCGGTTATACCTTACCTTTAAATCCCGCCTTACTGCTTTTGAACCTCTGGCCAGATGACAGTCCTCCTGCTAACAGAAGAAAGTTCATAAACATTTTAATAATCGTAGCTAAAATAACAATTGCTAAGAATTGGAAAAATAAAAACCCTCCAATAGCGGATCAATAGATTCACAAAGTGTGGGATCTATTTATGTTGGAAAAAATTTCGATATACCACACAAGCGATCAAAATGAACGAGATCTTTATAATCCACTAGATACTTGGTACCCTATCCTGGATAAGATAGACATAAATAAGTTTGATTGGGAAATCATTACAAAGGCAAAATACCAGATTATGCTATACAGTTAATGTTTGTCAGAAGGAGATAAGTTGAACCACCTGTAGACTGATGTGCTATAGTTTTATAGTTTTTTACAGTTATTTAGTCATAATCAACCACGAGTAAATTGTTGTGGCACTGTATGGTATTAACCGTTTAAAAATATCACACAGCTCACTTGGGTTTCATGTACACAATTATAGCAACCATTGTATGATCACTGTTAATATCTATCTGACTGTGTTGTTTGTTTGTTTGTTGTTTGTTAAAATAATGAAAAATCAGTAAAATTTCTTTTTTTAAAAAAAGTACCCTGGTCCAAGTCATTTAGAGCCTTAAAGGTGCTATGAATCATATCCAGAAACATCTGAGAATCCACCACCAGAAGCAAAGGCCAGGCATTACTGCTATCAGTTTCCTTAAACTAGTTTCAAATTGCTTTTCTAATAAAAATTGGAGAGGGGGAGCACCCAAAAGAGCTTATAAAAAGACGATTCCAGTGAAAAATGCAGATTAACAGACTACCAAACCAATAAAAGACACCTTAAATGCAGTGTTATCCTAAACAGTTACCCCATTCTGAGCCCATTGTCTTCCATGGAATTAGGAGGAAGTAACTCAACTGAGCCCTGACCAGTGTTCCCTCTAAGATGAGTTAGTGTGAGCTAGCTCACAGGTTTTTAGCCTTCAGCTCACAGATTTTTGTCTTAGCTCAGGAAGGATGGCTCCAGAGCAAACTAATTTATGCAGCAGCCAAATCGCTCGCTCACAACTTTAATGCCAGTAGCTCACAAAGTAGAATCTTTGCTCACAAGACTCCACAGCTTAGAGGGAGCATTGACCCGGATGGCCCAGGCTATCCCAATCTCGTCAGATCTCAGAAACTAAGCAGGGTCAGCCCTGGTCAGTGGTCCATTCTGCATCTGGCATTTGCTCCACATTTTATCAGCCCTCGACCTGTTTCCCCCTTGCCTTGGAATATCTGTTTTCATTGCATTGCCCTGGATCCTGGTTTCTGCATTGGTTAGTGTCAGCTTGCCATCTGTTTTGTTTTCAGCATTGGTATGCAGATTTTCCTGTGTCAGTACTTGCCTCAGCGGTCATTAGCTGCCTGAACCAAGTAATTCATGGTGAGGTGGTAAATTCAGAGGGGGAAATAGGGGCAGGGGAACTGATGGAGATCAATGAAGCCATGTTAAGTTGCCTGCTTATTGTTCCCTTTGAACCAGAAGCGGAGGAAGGAAAAGGTGCTGCTCAAAACCACATTCAGATACCCTGCGACAATGCCATACCGACTACGGTCACTCCTGAACGGCCATAAATCTATGCAGAAGGTACCATAAATCCCAATGAACAAAGAAAGTGAAAGCGGCATGGGGTGTAGATGGTGATTAGCCTCCCGAGGTGGCTGTGGAAAAACTGCGAGGAAACAGATGGGTGCAGAATCAGCCTGTATTTGGATGGGAGACCACCAAGGAAACCCAGGGTCATGACGTGGAGGCAGGCAATGGCAAACCACCTCTGAATGCCTTTTGTCTTGAAAACCCTATGAGGTTGCCATAAGTCGGCTGCGACCTGACAGCAAAAACAAAAAACTCTGCTAAGGATGGCACTGAAAGAGAAGTGCTTTCACACACACCAAGTCACGCACTTTCAATCCACTTTCTATGCCTTTTGCGGCTGGATTTTACTTGTGTGAAATGGCAAAGTCCACTTGCAAACGATCACTAAAGTGCATCGAACGTCAGATGAAAATACATTATTCCACATTTGTGAAAGTGTTAACAGTTTGTTCAGCATACCTTTGCTGCTTCCAAAAGCACATTAGAGCAAGCAACTCAGGTATGCATGGGGAGGACTGACTGAGATTCTCTATCGCCTTTTACGCTGGGGAAGTTCGACCTGACAGCAAAAACAAAAAACTCTGCTGAGGATGGCACTGAAAGAGAAGTGCTTTCACACACACACCAAGTAACGCACTTTCAATCCACTTCCTATGCCTTTTGCGACTGGGTTTTACTGTGTGAAATGGCAAAGTCCACTTGCAAACGATCACTAAAGTGCATCGAACGTCAGATGAAAATACATTATTCCACATTTGTGAAAGTGTTAACAGTTTGTTCAGCATACCTTTGCTGCTTCCAAAAGCACATTAGAGCAAGCAACTCAGGTATGCATGGGGAGGACTGACTGAGATTCTCTATCGCCTTTTACGCTGGGGAAGTTAACAGCTCCCCCTTTGCCTGTGTGCCAGTTCATTGGGGAGAAAGTAGTGGAGGGGAACTTTGGATGAGAGGATCTACTGGACACTAGATGGCAAGGAAGCCCCCCCACCCCCACCAGAAGTCTTGGGCCAGCAACAGCCTTGCCTCCTCCCAACTTTTCGACAAGCCACGCCGGTTGGAAGCTGTCATGGTTTTCAGATCCCTCATACAGGATGATTCTTGTCAGACGCTGCCCTTCCTGGATCAGGTTTCGGGTTTTTATCTGTCTTAACAAAGGCTGATTCTTGCCTCATTCCCTTGGTAGCCCATGTCACTCATTCGGCAGGGATTTAATAGCTCATTCGCTCTCGCTCTCATTCCCTGACGCACGCACGCACTCCAAAACAAACCTTTTTTTTCTCCTTTTACTTGTGTGCCTCTAAAGTCAGAAGGGAACATTTTACTCAAGCAACCCAGGGATAGAAAAGAGAACCCCAAAGCCAAATGGAGTGTGGGGTTTTGTTATGTGAGAATAGAAAGACGGGAATGAAAAAGGCCACAAATGAGCGTTCAAACTGTACATTCTTGGTCAGCTAAGGCCTAGAGTTGTCCTTTAAAGCTTAGCCTCTTCCACTTGTCTTGAGCAGTTACATTTCTGAGGGAGAGATAGGACTGCCAACTCGAGGAGGAGGGGGAGGAGGAGAGCTGGTTTTTATACCCTGCTTTCCTCTACCTTAAGGAGTCTCAAAGCAGTCTACAACAATCGCCTTTCCTTCCCCTCCCTACAACTGGCCCCTTGTGAGGCAGGTGGGGCTGAGAGAGTTCTGAGAGAACTGTGACTGGCCCAAGGTCACCCAGCAGGCTTCATGTGGAGGAGAGTGGGAAATCAAACCCAGTGCCCCTAACTACTACACCACACTGGCTCCCAATACCATAAAGTCCATCCTCCAGACCAGCCGTTTTCTCCAGGGGAAATGCCATCTATAGTGTAGAGATCCTTTGTAATTCCAGGAGATCTCCAGACCCCACCTGGGTGTTGGCATGCAGGGCCGGCTCACCCGCTAGGCGAACTAGGCATTCGCCTAGAGCGCGGGACAGCTCTAGGGGCCCCAAACAGGACCCGCCCCCCCGCCAAAGCCCCCCAGCCCTTGCCAAAAGCAGGCTGCATGATCTCCTAGCGGC